>NC_053023.1:176119268-176252478 GCF_003073215.2 Triticum urartu
AGTGTGTGCGTGTTTGCTCCTTCTTTTTTCCTTGCTACTTTGCCGTGAGGATGCATGAACCAAATGGTCGATGAAGTGGCCACACGTCAACGGCACGGTGTGGCACGCTCTAGAAGATTTGGACAAAGACCAAAGGAAAGGAAAGGGGCGCGTGGGGAAGGAGCGTGCCGCCTGCCGGCCAGGACAATCCAGGAATCGAACTCTGGACGAGCTGGTCAGTCTGGACGGCAAAGGCCAACTGGACTATCTCATTCTTGTGATAAAATTTGAGGATTCGTTCCTATTAAAACACTACCTCGCTTCTCTATATTTCACTCCATTGGTCTATATACATCAATGATATGAAATCAGCGAGCCACCTCAACGATTAATAATAAGAGGGCAGGAGAGAGAGGTGATCAAATTATTAACGGAAAAGAGGCGGCTTGAGTTATCCAAATTTAGTGGGTATACACAAGCATGAGTTCTGTCCATTTGATTTTTCAGTGTTCTTTCTTTAGTGATTTGCCTTTGTGTTTCTATTGTCTATTTTCACTGATATGTCTTTCGGTTTCTATTTTTTATTTTCACTGATATGTCACACTATTGCACTATTTAGTGGGTACAGTGCCTTTTTATGGTGATGAGTGAGAGTGAGTGCGGTTCGGTCTTTGGGCCAAGTTCAAGTAGTGCAAAAGGAAAAAAAACATAATATAATCTTGCAAACCAAGCAACCATAATTTTCTTTAAAAAATCAACATAGTAAAAACTTATTTGCTTTCGAATATTAACAATCCCACTTCAATGCACCACTACTCTTTCTAGAGTAGTGGTGCATTGTTGGTGCTGGTTTTTTTATTGTACTAATTATGCTCCTTAGACAGAGACATGTTGTCTTCCTCATTCCTCAGTCGATATGAGCTGGGCATAGATCGATGACCCAGTTAATCCTAATTTATTGCAACATATGTTTTCTCTACACAGGTCTAAATAATGCAACCTCTTCTTAGGATGTGGAAATATGATTCGGATGGAGGTTGATGGACTAGAGCAATTAAAGGGATGTGATATTTTCTTTTCTCGTTGCAACGCACGGGCATATGTTCTAGTCTATTCCTAATAATAAAGCACAGATTGACTCCGTGGGTTCACCGTCACAATGCGCTTTCCTCTCATGTCATAATACGCTTTTTCTTATCCGTTTTTTCTTGATTTTGATATTTTTCATAATATCTGAGGTGGTACTATCTGATGGATAGTGGACGGACGCAACGCCCGGTCTCCAGGCCGTCATCCCCACTCCAATCCCGTGAGGGTGAACATGCCGAATTCAGGCGGCGGCGCCGGTCCGTTCCTCCGGGGGATCGGACCATCCTCCCGCGACCACGGCTTTGTCTTCCTCAACACCTCCGCCGCCTGGTCCACGGGAGACAGCAGCCCCGCTCTCCTACACCTGCCCTATCCTCCTCCCGCTCCTCGTGCCGCTCTTTCCCTCCGCCGCCCTGGCCAGTGCCGCCTCGCTGTCCTCTCTCATGACCACCTCTCGCGCCTCCTCCCACGCCTACGCCCTCCCCGGATCCCACCTTCCTCGATGATGTCATCGACGCCATCACCGACAAGTACGGCTGGGACCCCGGCGCCGAGGTCCGGGTCTGGCCGCTTGATGCCGAGGGCGTGCTCATCGGCGCTGTGCAGCACTACGAGTTCCGCACCCGCACGCGGGGGGGGGGGGGGGGGGGGGGGGGGGGGGGGGGCACGGTCTCCCTGGCAAGAGCCTCCGACGAGGCCATCGAGTGAGAGCCGCCCCGACGCCCCCGCGGTGGAGGAGGTGGTTGGGCCCAACAGGGTCGACTTCGTCGACGGCGACGACGCCCTGGCGTTCGGCTCCGGCGTCACGGACCTGGACATGGTAGGACCGTTCGAGCTGCTTTGGTGGATCTCGTGCTGATGGGTGATTGGGCTGGCCGCCTTCGTGGCCCTAGCGAGCTCGACGACCGCTGCCGAAGACCCAAATCCCGGAGCTCGATGAGCTAGCTAGCCATCCCGGATGCCTTGCGGAGAAACCTTGCAATGGCCTATGAGCCCCGCAGGGACCTCACCAGCCGCCATTGGAGCCGAGCAGGTAGGCAGACGGGGATGAGGTCAGTGCGTACAAGGAAGGTGTTCCAGGGGACAACGAGGAGTTCCAGCAACGCAACCCATGGTCCCTCCAGCCGGCGAATAAATTACAGTGGTGTGTGATGGGATGTGGCCCATTGCTGGTTTAATTAGGTGGGTCTGTACAGTTTAGGCCAGGAAGAGAAGCCAGCGGGATGCTCATCATTTGCCACATCCATCTCTACTGAATTACGTTCATCCTTTTCAGTTCATCTTTGAAATGTTGGTCCATTTTCTTTCTGGAGGATGCGTCAAAAAAATCGAAGGCAGCAGCTCAAAAAGATGAAAATTGGAAGTTCATTGTCATCTTAAGGTCTGTTACCCTTCAACTTATAGACATATATACTCAGTTATTATCGAAATTTGTCTCATTGAAACCTACTGTACAATCCAAATTATCAGTTTTTATTCGGGTGGGAGTCAGAGAACAAAGCTCCAATATCCACTTAGATAGCACTGCTGGTCATTTACATCGCAATCTGCACTTACTTGTGATCAACGGAGACTGGCGTGAATTTCCCCTAAAATAGATCCATGTCTATATCATTATATATAACTCATTTTAGAAATATGCACCTATATATGTTCCCGGACAAAGTGGAACCCATGTTAAGATTAAGCATATCTTTCACACTGCAACTTTCCTTTAGTACGTGCCTTTATCAGGCTCACTATTGGGAAGCCCTGTTAGTCATGCGCCATACTATATCTTGAATGAGGTGAAAAGATAATAGTCTATTTTTGCAGTCCTGAAGAAAGACTCTTTTTGATTCTGCATAAAACTACACATAATAAATTCAAGAGGATTTAGTGAGTTAATTGTGCCCATGAGAGGTTATCTTGATGTTAGACTTGGTGTAGCATGTTGCATGTCACATGACCTATATATATCAATAAAGACATACAATGAGATGTTATTACCAGGATATCTATTCTGCTCTTTATCGAAAAAAGGATATCTATTCCCGCTACCATCTTCATATTATTACTCTTTCATAGAAAACTTATACTTAACTTGGTATTGAGGGGTTGTAATGGTAATGGAAGTCTGCTGCATTGTTCCTATCTACCTTCGACCATCATTACTAAACTTTTTTGTTCTTCTTCCTGTTACTGTCAGTTTGTTCAGAGAGCCGTTTGTTGTCAAACCTATGATGTGGTTTGAGAATCACATGAGCTGGTGTAGACTATAAACTCTGAACCTAAGCGAATTTGTTTATTGCAGTTTGCAAGTGTGTTACCGGTGATGTTTTTCTTTGAGGTGGAAAAGGGAGTATTACTTCTCAGTGATAGATGTACAACCAGCTGCTAAGAATTCAGTTACAACGATAGGAAGACCCTCTAGCCACATATCGGCACAGTGACTCACCCTTGAAAAATTTCCGAATGCATCAGCACAACTATTTTGTTATCCTTTGAGCAGAATAATAGAAAACTCCTTACTCTCAGTAAGTAAGTAGCTCACAAACTTCAGCTACCAGGTGCCCCATCGTAGAGTGATCCTTCTCCTTACTTTCCGGGGGCCAGTTTCAGTCTTTTCTGTTCGGCGACCACTCTGGGAAGTCATCGTGCACTCAAGGCTGGGAACTTCTGGTAAATTGTACAATGTACAACGTCCAACTGTTGTTATCTTTCTTATCTCCTACCAATTGCACAATCAATTTTTGTTATGAATTTCATCACAGCTGAATTATTGTATATAGTACGCGAAATCAGTAAAATGTGCTCATAGACATTGAAGATTATCCTTTTTTTTCTCCTCCCGTTGCAACGCACGGGCCCTTTTGCTAGTTAATCTTTTTCTAATAATAAAGCATGGATTGACTCCGTGGGTTCACCGTCACAATACGCGTCTTCCCGTGAATTTACGCTTCCAGGTTCAATTTAAAACATAATATGCGAGGTGGTACTAAAATATGATTCTGATTGTACGTGCGCACTAAAAATTTAGCTAAAATTCCTTAAAACGATCTTTCTGACTCGCCCAGGCCTCAGCCCATCACTGGACCTCGCTGTGGCAGACGGCCCGGCTGAAACGGCGGCCCACAACCGATGCAGTCCGGCTGGGACGCAAAAATAATGTGCTTTCGTCAAGGGATCGAACTCCCAATGTGAGGTCAACTGCCGAAGGGAGCACACAACTGAACTAGCATCCCCCTTATGTATTTATAAGAGATCATTTGTTCAAAGATAGTACCACCTCGGCACTTCATATCCAAACCCACCAATTTAAGTACGGTTATGACTTGAAATATGCAAGCCACTTGAAAGATCAATAGGCAGAGGGAACAAAAGGATGTTGCCATGAAGGAATTAATTGTAAATCCCCAGGATTGTGAGGCTGCCATGAAGGAATAAATCCTGGGGCCATGCATGCACACTCACGTGGAGGAGGGATTGTAGGCTGCGATTAAATGAGCATCATCGACCGGCCCATTATGGCTGCCCACGCATGATGCAAGGGCGTACATGTTTAAAAAATACTAGAGAACGTTGCACAGTTGACTGGGTATTTAATTAATAAAGGGAGTAACGTTTCTTCCTTATGATTTTTTGAATGTTCCTCCGTCCGTCGTGTGTGTTTGGGCCTAAGACCTTCAAATACGTTTATTATTAGGGAAAGATTGTATGTTAAGTGAATTATACAAGCGCAATTTGTATCTAGCATTGGTTTGGATATGTGGTCCATGTGCTTCTGCTGTCGCACGCATGGCGCAGCCTCCACCTGTCCTCTATTACTCTCCTCACCACAGCGAACACCATCATTATCCATGAAACTATAAGTTAGTATAGCGAGGTGCTCGCGGGGACAACATGCTACAGTGCGATGGCCAAACTCATCACCATGGAATTGACCACATTCATCTTGAATTGGTTGACAATGTGACAAAGGGAGGGGCTAGCAAAAACAGTGTGTTAAAGTGTGATGACCAAGCTCACCTTGAGATTGATCATGACCGTCGTTAATTGGTGGATGACTGACAACCATCGGCGATGGTGATGAAGAGGAGAAGTGACAATATGGATGGGCTCCTACGCGCATATAAGGATTTGTTTTCCCCGTTGCAACGCACAGGCTCGACCACTCTGGAAAGTCATCGTGCACTCAAGCCTAGGAACTTTCGGTAGACGACAACTCAATACGGCTAGCTTTGCTAGCTAGCTACATAGTCAAACTGTACAATGTACAACGTCCAACCGTTGTTATCTTTCTTATCTCCTTCCAATTGCACAATCAATTTTTGTAAGGAATTTCACCACAACAGTATTATTGTACATAGTATGCTGAAATCAGCAAAATGTGGTCATAGGCTCATAGCCATTGAAAATTATGTTTTTTCTTCCTCCCGTTGCAACGCACGGGCCCTTTTGCTAGTTTATATATATATATATATATAGGTAAATTAACTGGGGCACCTAGGTGCCTGGGCACCTAGGCCCGTTATGGCAGGTCATATTAGTTGATGCACGTGTACAATCCACAATATAATGACTTGCCAAATTTGTTTGCATGTACTCCAAACATTGAAGGTCAATAATTTCTTTCAAAAAAAAATAGCTCTTTACAAAGTTACCTTTCCAAACTAAATCTGCACGGTATTTTTTCATAAAATGCACTGTATTATACTTTCATTCAAAATTCTTTCAACTCTCATACCCCGTTGACTTATAGAAAAAAATGGTGTGCGTACATATATACCTATGATTTTTTTCGTACATCCTTTATGTTTCCCACATTTTGACCACAGCTGCATTCCATTATACACAAGGGTATGTATATACCTAATGAAACAAAATGGTATGTACATACCCTCTATTTTTTTAAGGTATTCGATACAACCAAATAATATGAAACATTGTCACAAATGTTTGTATGTATAATTATGACGTTCTAATGTATTTTCCTAATGTTTTACTTTTCAAGGTATCTAATGTTTTTTAAATAAGGCAGGCCGTACATTTTGATGAGTAATTTTTCTATACAAACTAAGATGACTAAAGAATATAAAATATAATTCTAATTATTTTTTCTTTTATGAATGTACGTAGGCATGTTGATACCCACACATGATTTTTATTTGACACTTTGACCATATATGTGTATCAAGATAACCAAGGGTATGTATATACCTAGTGAAACAAAAAGGGTATTATATATTGTCTAATTCTTTAAAGGTATCAAATACGGCCAAATAATATGAAACAACATCCCAAAGGTTTGTATCTATAACTAGGGCATTCTTATGTATTTTTGTAATGTTTATTTTTCAAGGTATCTAATATTTTAAATAAATTATGGCCGGGTCACGCTTTTTAGTGACTAATTGTCATGAATAATTAACGTGACCGAATAATATAAAAAGCGATCTTAATTATTTTTTTACTTTATGATGTGCATACCTCGCCCCATGAGATAAATATTATTCAACAATATTGTGAAACAATCTTGACATACCTAAACTCGTCCTTTGTTAATCACTGGCTACCATACATGGCAACGAGTATGAAAAATTAATTAATTGTGACACTCTCACACAGAAGACAATTAATGACATTCATCAATTACTAATTTAATCCTTTCCATAGCATCAGCCATGCAACAATTAATATTTGGAAGGTAAACAATTAGCACGCATCATTTTCTTTTGGAATGTCATCAATACATGTTCGTGGGTATACATAGTATGGTAAGTTTTTTCTTGCCTTTTGAAATATGCATGCAACCATCACAACAACAAATCATGATACGATCCAACGGTATCTAGACAAGGTGCCTGGGCACCTAGGTGTCCCAAACAGCCGTCCTATATATATATATATATATATATATATATATATATATATATATATATATATATATAATAATGATAAAGTATGGATTAACTCCGTGGGTTCACCGTCACAATACGCTTTCATCCAGTCGTAATATGTTTTTACGATTCATATAGACAAAATCGTAATATAAACGAGTTTCTTCCTGTTTCCCACGCACGGGCGCACCATCACGCCACGGAAGGCTACAGGCTGATGTGTTGAGCGGCCGTTCCTTGATTTTTCTCTGCGGGCCCTCCGATGATTTTCCTCTGGCTAAGCAAACGTTGCCACATCTGTCCGTAAGCGCTGGTCTGTAACCAAGCATCAGTAAGTGTAGCATTATTGATTTCCTTCGTTGCCCAAAAAAAGCCACGATCCCCTTCCTGTTTCCCACGCACGGGCGCACCCCTGACGCCGCCGCCTTCCTCCCGGAGTCCGCGGCCAAATTCTACGCCGGGAGCAGCGTATCCATCTCTCCGACGCCTCCTCTCCCTCGAGTCTTGACCTCTTCGGCAGCCTTCCTCCCGTCCCAAGTTCAGGAGATGCATGAGGACGACGATGGCGGCGAGGCGCCTCACGCGCGCGAACATCGCCACCCTACACCCCGGTCGTGCGCGCTGCTCTGTGAGGTTTAAGCACCGCGCCCGCTGCGCTCCGCTGTCTCATTGAGGAGTACCACAGCTGGCCCATGCCAGCCGAGCGTTTCTCTCCCCGACTGCTCCTACGTTGACCTGCACACATCCTCTGCTTGGCTAAGTCCCACCGCCTACAACCGTCACCATCGTCAGATCTGCTCCAATATGCGCGCCCTGGTCTTTACTTCCCTGACCCAGTGGCATTGCCATCGTCAGATCATGTTGCAGAAGGCTCTGCTTCTTTGTTGCTCCAGTGATGGATATTGCTGAACTAAGCAAACCTCTAGGTGTAAGACACCATCTGAACGATTATCTGCTTCATAATGTCCATGTACACAACAAACAGTCTCAATTTGCAGGTCCCAGTGAACTGCAGCGCCTCAAAAGCTGTCAAGCAGTTGGTTTCCAAGATTATTGTGCCAGCGGACCGTTCATGTAGAGGAGTGAGAGCACCAGAAACAGCCTCAGTTTCCCCTTCCTTGGCATCCAAGCACTGTCGGAGTTCAGTTCCCAGCAAGAACAACACTTGTCCCGAGCTATTTTGAGTCACGACACGACGCCACTGGTCATCTGGCATGTGCTCGGGAGGAAGAAACAGTCCATGTTCAGTTTAACATAGCCATCAGCTGACCTTTTTTTTCATTGCAGAGCACGATCCTTGTTCCTGATCGAGTGCAAGATTGGCACTTGGCCCATTTGCTGCTTTTCTTTGTCATCAGTGGCAAGTGGCAACACACGCTTTATCTCAGTAGGACAATAGCTCTGAATAAAAATAACAGATGCACCGATCATTTTCTTCAGGAGTTTTAGGCTCTGTGCTATGGACTATGGTGAGGTAACATCCTAAAATACACACCTTGTGATTGTTACCATCAAGCAATCTCTACTCTTGTGGTTTCCTTTTTTGAGGAATTGGCAGTGATCTGCCTATTAATTTAGAGGAAAAGATGTTACAACGTTAGCATTACAGGATTAGGCTGGAGCTAAATTTGCAGCGCTAGCAAAGAAGAAAACTAAAAGTAAAATTCGTCAGGCTCGGGAGGGGTGTCATTTTCACAATCAGAGCTCCAGTGCATGGTCGTTGTTGGCATGAGGATGTCTTGTTTGATTAGGTGCAAGACGTTTGCTCTTGTGGTTTCCACTGTGTTATGGATCAGGACGAATTAATAAACTTAATAAAGGAAATACATGGTTATTGTTTTCTGATTGCTCTTCACTTTCTTTGAACTCCATACGTTTTCCTCTTTTTCTTATGTCCTGCTTAGTTAGTATGCAAGCAGAAGCTTTCTTCTCTATGCTGTTACTTCTTACTGATTTTTTATAGATCCTCAAATTTTTATTTTATTAGCCAGCAAATAATAATTGGTGGATCTCATTTTCCATTGTCCAGTTTGTGCTTTTGTGGATTATCTCATTAAACAACTTGCATGCCGTTCAATGTTGCAACTCTCCTGACTTCTGAAAAAATACTACAGAGCTAAAAAACATTCTTCTACGTTCTCTCGAGGTACAACGATTACTACTACTGGCAGAACTAATAAAAGGGGGAGGCCTCGATGGAGGCGCCAGAGCGGAATGAAGTGCTCATATGGGATACTCCATAACTTCAGTCCATCAAATATCGGTAACATATTTCTATCACACAAGAAATTGCTAATCTATATCCTTCATTTTTTAGAGATGTGATAATACTTTTAGTCATAATGTGTTGCACTAAAAGTTCACTTGACTCCACGTAAATAATTTGACAGATGAGAGAGGACAAGTTATTCCTAAACAAAGTGTGGAATTTGTGCAATCATGAAATCTTTACTGACTAGGGTTCTGAACGTAGGGCCCATTAGACAAAACATGACTTGGAGTGTTAAAATATTTGGCTGCATATTCGTTAAGTCTGAAAATGAGACATATTTAGGAGTTTCCAAAAGAGGCGCAACATACACAAACTTCAGAGCCGCCTCAAAGTAAAGGCATGTACTGCAGGTGGATTGTGGTCAGAACATATAAAAGAAGTTGATATAATGGGTAAATAATGCTCAGAAAACATTTAAAAAGAAATGGGCATCAACAACCTTCAGATGATTCGACATATGCTTTAAGTCTCGAGCTTCCTAAGAGAAAAATGCAACCATACTATTATCCTGCCTAATTGGACTTGCAGTCTCTGAATTATTGGAAATTGCTTATTTCATACTGCCATGTTGATCGCCAATTTCAACACTGGATCACCTCAACTGTGCTTTTATTTTTGAAGCATCAGATTTTACTGGAGTGGACTGGACCTCTGATTTTCCTTCTTTCAGATCGTCATAAATTAGGCTATATTTCGTGGCAACTCTGAGTTACATCAACTGCTTCACTTTTTTTTTTCGCTCCTGCTTGTCATGAGTACTGAGAATATGTGTTTATCAACTTAGCGATAAACCCACTTTTCTTGGTTGCAAGAATAGCTTGCCAGTACTTTACAACAATCTTATTTGTTGTCCTGGTCACTTGGAAAGCATGTTGTGTTCTCCATGTGGTGAGGTTTTCCCACAATTAGGAAATAGAGCGGCATGGAGGACTGGAAGGACGCGGAGGGGCACCGGGCCACCGGCAGTAGAGAGGGCGAGGAGCAGCTCGAAGTGGGATGCATGCGTGCGTAGAGAGGGAGTTGCTTGCATATTTTGTACTTTTGGTGATTTTTGTCAGGGATAGTAACTTGAGTGATTGCAGTAAACATACAGATTATAGACTAACATTTCTTCTTAAATATCTCGTTGAAGTTCTGTACTAAAGACTACAGGGCTGCACTTGGTCATTCAACACTGAAGGTCAATGTTTCACTTAGGCCACTTGGGTTCTGAACATGCAATAAAAGGAAGAAAACTTAGCAAGGGTTCCAGATCTTGCTTCAAGAAAAATGTTGACAATATGCTTTGACGCACCATTAGCTCTGGCAGGAAAAAGAATCTGATGGAATCGCAGGATTTCTTCAATCACATCATTAGTAGATGGCAAAGCCTTGAGGCTACCACTGGGAATGAAGCAAAATCATGAAGATGACTGGTTAAGGAAATAGCAAGACTTGCACCATTGACTTTGCTTGCTATTGGCATGAATTTAAAATTCTGGTTTCAGTCTTTCAGTTGATGCAGGACTCGAGTGTGAGAAATTGACTCAGAATAATGACCCTAAGTCGAAGAAATCATCACAGTGAGGACGAGCTTGAGGTTGCAGTGGCGGAACCAAAAGTGATGATCACGAACCGAGTCTACATATATGCAACCCACAATTAAAAGTATTGAATTAGCATTTCTATTTTTTAAGTTCAATTAGTGATCAATTTTATTTGATTTCAACTCATAAGGTTGGTTGTACACTATTTATAATCATTACATGTATTATGTTATGTTATCAGTGACTTGATTTCAAGGCCGTAATTTTATTACCCATTGCAACGAAAATGTTGGCGAACAAAAGCTATCCGGACTGATGGCAGAAAATTATTATGGTAACGATAAACTATACTATGTTTTAGGGAACTATATAACAAAGCCGTTTACTGTGGTAGAAAAAAGTAGTACAGTCAATCCTGTACCTTTACAACCGAGAAACAGGGGATATGCTGTGGAAAAAACGGCATATGATAAAAGCACAGACTTAAAATGAATGCTCATGTTTCTTGAACTGAACTTCAACACTTGCATGCTTCTGAACTAAATTTTGAAGACATGCAGGCAACTTCGTTTGAAGCATCGGGTTGACTTGAGGCCTGACACCGGTGAGGTCAGAGACGACAGTTCATCGCGGTGGCCGTTGACAATGGCCAGGAAGCCAGGTTGCCCGTCTACCATCTTCATATGTTGCTTCATATGTTGTCCATCTCCCCCTCTGCTTTTCTACGTACGTCTCTCACCTCCATTTATTTCCCTTTATAGAAAAAACTAGCATGTCTCTCTCCCTCGCGTGAGTGTTGAATCAGTCGTGTGAAATTTCTATGCCCAATACGTGCCCGGGCGTCGCCGCCACTCCGTGTCTGCCGCAACGTCAACCCTCCCATTTCTGCACTGTCGCCACCACCGGCCGGTAGCCCGTGCAGCCACCTCAAGTGTACTCCACCGCCCATGCCATGTCCCCTATGTGACGCGCGATCTGCCCCATGGGGCGAGGAAACCAGAACCTCAGCCGCCATCTCACATGCGATGGCGTGCACCTCAGTGTGCGGTGAGAATGATGCATTTTCCCAATGGGACATCTTTGTTCAGCAAACTTTATGTTCTTACAAGGATAGTTTACAAGATCGTGGTATTATTGTAACAGCAGTAGCCATTGAGACATTAGGTGATCCTTATGAGCAGAACCATCATGACAAACAAACGGGTCAACAGAATTCATAAAGCTGCAGTTAATTTGCTCTATTCAATAATGCTTGCAGTTTCAATGAAAATTGTTAACTAGACTCCCATGAGTGCCGTGGTGTATTATTCTGCAAAAAGTAGTTTTTGTCGCCTTTTAGTGTTTTCATTAACATTCATGGTCATATATGCTGCCTGACAAGATGCGAGTTATCAGCCACTTAGTTCTTATCTTTATTTCCATCACACGTTTGGACAATTAATTAGCTTTCGTTGAATCATGCTTCTGGATAATGAATAAAATGATGTACCGGTTTGGGATACTTCTTCATCAACCTATGTTCCACTCAACATTCTTCTTTTGATTACTTCTTCACCAACTTATTCTCCACTGGCTTTAAAAAAACTTATGCTCCACTCTACATTAATATCATGGAAAAATAGTTGCTATAGTGACCTTGTATATAGTTATTTTAGCGGGCATGAGTGTTTGCATTTTTTTTACCCGTTGCAACGCACGGGCCCTTTTGCTAGTAACCTAAAAAACTTTTGTTATGTTTATCCCTCGCGTGAGGAGGGGGCAGAGGCGCGAGCCTGCTGGCCGAATCCGAAGCGAGCCAGAGCGGGTGACGGCAAAGGAGGAGGGGTCGGAGGAGGCTGCTGGCCGGATCTGGAGCATAGGACAGCGACTAGGCGGGCCAGATCGGACGACGGCAGAGGAGGAACTCGAGGATGAAGCAGGCAGGTGACGGATGCTTCGGGGCAGTCCGAATCATCGGGGTTCTCGAAGAGAGGGAGGCGGTCAAGGCCAGTGCTGGAGATACTGCCGACGCGGGCATGCTGGGTCGCAACGGCAGGTGTCGGTGCGCAGATTCCGGCGACTGGACGCGGGCGTGACGGTGGCAGTTCTAAACTCTATGGTTGCGGCGCCATTGTTTTTGTTCTGAGTTTTCCTGTTCGACACAGAAGAGAGAGGGTGAGGAGAGAGATGAGACCGGTGCTAGAATTGGGAGGGAGAAGCGGGGAAGAGCCGGCTCACCGGCGTGGTCCTGCTGCTGTTGCTGTAGATCGCCAGCGGGGCTGGCTGGCTCGACCCACTCGGGTTCGAGCTGCCGGAGAGGAGCGACTGGGAGGCTGCCTGCTTCTTCGTGGACGAGGGCGCGAGGAAGCGCTCTCGGGAGCAATGGGATCTGGGAGAGAAGGGGGCTGCGCTGTGTAGCTGTTTGCAGGTCTCTCGACGGGGAATTGATCTAATCCAGCAGACTGGGGGTCCCACGCACCGCTACCTCATCTCTCCTGGTCCAGTCATTTTCTTTCCACTGATCCCCATCCACATATGACCTCTCTCCTCTCCATAGCACTAGCACCCGTACCCACGCTATATTTTCACCTGGTTTATAGCAAGGGTGTTTGCTCCCTAAAGCATGAGTATGTGATTTTTCTCCCGTTGCAACACACAAACATTTTTTTCTAATAAAGCACGGTGCGTTTCTCCGTTTTTTTGATCTGTTCACTCATATTATATTATTTTTTTATCCAAGGTGGTACTAATAAAGTATTTTTTCCTAAAAAACTTTTGTTATGTTTATCCCTCACGTGAGGAGGGGGCAGAGGCGCGAGCCTGCTGGCCAGATCCGAAGCGAGCCAGAGCGGATGACGGCAAAGGAGGAGGGGTCGGAGACGGCAAAGGAGGAGGGGTCGGAGGAGGCTGCTGGCCGGATCTGGAGCACAGGACAGCGACTAGGCGGGCCAGATCGGACGACGGCAGAGGAGGAACTCGAGGATGAAGCGGGCAGGTGACGGATGCTTCTGGGCAGTCCGAATCATCGGGGTTCTCGAAGAGAGGGAGGCGGTCGAGGTTAGTGTTGGAGATACTGCCGACGCGGGCATGCTGGGTCGCAACGGCAGGTGTCGGTGCGCAGGTTCCGGCGACTGGACGCGGGCGTGACGGTGGCAGTTCTAAACTCTATGGTTGCGGCGCCATTGTTGTTGTTCTGAGTTTTCCTGTTCGACACAGAAGAGAGAGGGTGAGGAGAGAGATGTGACGCCCCCGATTTAATCATACACTAATCATACACGCAAACGTGTACGATCAAGATCAGGGACTCACGGGAAGATATCACAACACAACTCTACAAATAAAATAAGTCATACAAGCATCATATTACAAGCCAGGGGCCTCGAGGGCTCGAATACAAGAGCTCGATCATAGACGAGTCAGCGGAAGCAATAATATCTGAGTACAGACATAAGTTAAACAAGTTGCCATAAGATGGCTAGCACAAACTGGGATACAGATCGAAAGAGGCGCATGCCTCCTGCCTGGGATCCTCCTAACTACTCCTGGTCGTCGTCAGCGGGCATCACGTAGTAGTAGGCACCTCCGGTGTAGTAGGAGTCGTCGTCGAAGGTGGCGTCTGGCTTCTGGGATCCAACATCTGGTTGCGACAACCAGGTAGGAGGGAAGGGGGAAAAGAGGGAGAAAGCAACCGTGAGTACTCATCCAAAGTACTCGCAAGCAAGGAGCTATACTACATATGTATGCATTGGTATCAAATGGAATAAGGGTAGCATATGTGGACTGAACTGCAGAATGCCAGAATAAGAGGGGGATAACTAATCCTTTCGAAGACTACGCTTCTGGCAGCCTCCCTCTTGCAACATGTAGAAGAGAGTAGACTGAAGTCCTCCAAGTAGCATCGCATAGCATAATCCTAACCGATGATCCTCCCCTCTTCGCCCTGTGAGAGAGCAATCACCGGTTGTATCTGGCACTTGGAAGGGTGTGTTTTATTAAGTATCCAGTTCTAGTTGTCATAAGGTCAAGGTACAACTCCAAGTCGTCATGTTACCGAAGATCACGGCTATTCGAATAGATTAACTTCCCTGCAGGGGTGCACCACATACCCCAACACGCTCGATCCCATTTGGCCGGACACACTTTCCTGGGTCATGCCCGGCCTCGGAAGATCAACACGTCGCAGCCCCACCTAGGCACAACAGAGAGGTCAGCACGCCGGTCTAAACCTAAGCGCACAGGGGTCTGGGCCCATCGCCCTTAGCACACCTGCACGTTGCGTACGCGGCCGGAAGCAGAACTAGCCCCCTTAATACAAGAGCAGGCTTACGTTCCAATCCGGCGCGCGCCACTCAGTCGCTGACGTCACGAAGGCTTCGGCTGATACCACGACGCCGGGATACCCATAACTACTCCCACGTAGATGGTTAGTGCGTATAGACCAAATGGCCAAACTCAGATCAAATACCCAGATCTCGTTAAGCGTGTTAAGTATCCGCGAACGTCGACCAGGGCCAGGCCCACCTCTCTCCTAGGTGGTCGGAACCTGCCCTGTCGCTCCGCCTCAAAGATCCACTCGCGGGTGCTCCTCAAGCCGACCCGTCTTTAGTCACCACATGTATCATGTATAAAGTATATAGTATATACCCGTGATCACCTCCCGAGTGATCACGGCCCAGTAGTATAGCATGGCAGACGGACAAGAGTGTAGGGCCACTGACGGAACACTAGCATTCTATACTAAGCAGTAGGATAGCAGGTAATGGTAACAACAGTAGTAACAAGGACAGGCTATGCATTAGGATAGGAATAACGGAAAGCAGTAACATGCTACACTACTCTAATGCAAGCAGTAAAGAGGAGAGTAGGCAATATCTGGTGATCAAGGGGGGGGGGCTTGCCTGGTTGCTCAGACAAGGAGGGGTCGTCGAAGTAGTCGATCACAGGGGTACCGGCATCGGCCTCAGGGTCTACCGGAAAGAAGTAACGGAGGGGGAACACAATAAATAACCGAGCAATCAAATGTAACACAAAGCAAGACGTGGCAATACGCGGTGCTAGGTATGCCCTAACGCGGTATTATGTGATACCGGCGAAGGGGGGAAACATCCGGGAAAGTATTCCCGGTGTTTTGCGTTTTCGGACAGATGAACCGGCGAGGAAAAGTTGCGTGTTCGCTATGCTAGGGATGTGTGGCGGACGAACGGACCGCGTATTCGGATTCGTCTCGTCGTTCTGAGCAACTTTCATGTAGAAAGTATTTTCATCTGAGCTACGGTTTATTTTATATTAATTTTAAAAGACTTAATTCATTTTTAGGATTTATTTAATTATTTAAAATCAACATTATCTGGAACAGTGCATGCTGACGTCAGCATGACGTCAGCAGTCAACAGAGGCGTTGACTGGTCAACTGACGTGTGGGTCCCATTCGTCATTGTCTGGTTAGTCTAATTAGGGTTTAATTAAACTATCTACTTAATTAGTTTAATTAAACATGATTAATTAACTTAATTAATTCATTAACTATTTTAATTATTAATTAATTAATTTTTAATTAATTAATTAATTATATATTTATTTTTATTTCGTTTTTTTTAAACGTTTTGGAGTGGGGCCCCATTGTCATAGGGCCACTGGGGTCTATGCGGGCGTGCGGGTTACGGGCTCCACCCGAACGGGCGATGGCCCGAGTGGGGGGGGGCGAGCCCGACAGGGGAAAAACGGGGCGAGGCCACCGGGTGCCACCGGCGGACGACCGCGGCGCGGCAGCCATTGAGGGGGCCCCGGCGGAGGCGGCCAGCATGGCAGTGGCAGGCACGGCAGCCTGGGGCGGGGCCGGCAACGGTAGGGAGGCGGAGGGAGCCGGGACGCGGCCACGGCGGGCGCAGAGGGGAAGGGGGCCGCGGCCAGCGTCAGGAGGCCGGGGCACGGGCGCCGGTGCGCGGCCAAGGCGCGGCGCGGCAGCGGTGAGCGCGGGGCCGGAGCGCGCGGGGGGTGGAAGCCGCGGCCAAGGGCATGGCCGTGCGGCAGCGGGCGCGGGCGGCGGGGCTGCATCGCCGGTGAGGCAAGGCCGCGCACGCGCGGGCGAAGTGGTAGCCGGGCGCGTGCAAAGGGGGCGGAGGCCGAGCGGGACGGACCTGAGCCATGACCAGCGAGGGGGGCGCGGGCGCGGCGAGGTGCGGTGACCAGGGGGGTCGGGCGTGGCGGACACGGGACGGAGGGATGGTGCGCTCGGCACAGGAGCTCACCGCGGGATGGTGGGGTCTAGGCAACTGGGCTTGGGGAGGAGGACGGAGACGACGGTTCGACGGGGAGGCAGGCCGGCGAAGGAGTCCGGGCAGCGATGGACGAGGGCGAGGCGATGCGGCGTGCAGTCCGGTGGGGAGGAGGATGGGGAGGCGGTGCAGGAGGTTGGGAGCCACGAGGAGGAGGCCGGGGGTGGCGGTTCCCGGCGCCGGCGGGCGGCGGCCTCAGGGGTGCGGCGGCTCAGGTGCCCGCACCACCGAGTGTGCGTGCGTGCATGTGTGTGGCGGCGGAGTGGGAGGAGAAGGGGATCGTGGGGGGGGATGAGCGAGTGGGACGGGGGATTAGGGTTCCGGGGGGGTGTTATGGAGGAAGTGGGTCGTGGCTGGGCCGGCCTGGCGGCCCGAT
The DNA here is from genome assembly GCF_003073215.2 of Triticum urartu. Lineage (NCBI taxonomy): Eukaryota > Viridiplantae > Streptophyta > Magnoliopsida > Poales > Poaceae > Triticum > Triticum urartu. Next base: position 176,136,644 of record NC_053023.1, read on the forward strand.
GGCCTGCTGGGCCATGGTCCAGCGGGGGGGGGGGGATCTTCTATTTTTTTTTGTTTAACTGTTTATAACATTTTTCTTTTACAGTTTAATTCATATTATTTTAGTTTTATGAAATATAATTCTAGCACCTAAATTAGTGGTAGTAATTCTATTACTACCACAATTATCCTTTTATTTATTAAAAGTAGTTTTCAATAATTTAATCATTTAAATGACGATTAAGTAAATAATTTAGCTATTGTTTCTATCATTTAGTGCATCTAAGCATTTTATAAAATTTTGGGTTCACCACCCTGATCATATATGATTTATTTGCTACACTTTGAACATTTTAGATTTGACTTTAGAAAACTTTTATCGTTTAACTTTATTTTAAGTTAGAATTCAAAAGGGACGTGATACACCGCAAGATTAACAACAGTAACCATGGTGACGTGGCATCATTATCATGAGATTACTGTAGCCTAATTATCTCGGGCGTCACAAGAGATGAGACCGGTGCTAGAATTGGGAGGGAGAAGCGGGGAAGAGCCGGCTCACCGGCGGGGTCCTGCTGCTGTTGCTGTAGATCGCCAGCGGTGCTGGCTGGCTCGACCCACTCGGGTTCGAGCTACCGGAGAGGAGCGATTGGGAGGCTGCCTGCTTCTTCATGGACGAGGGCGCGAGGAAGCGCTCTCGGGAGCAGTGGGATCTGGGAGAGAAGGGGGCTGCGCTGTGTAGCTGTTTGCAGGTCTCTCGATGGGGAATTGATCTAATCCAGCAGACTGGGGGTCCCACGCACCGCTACCTCATCTCTCCTGGTCCAGTCATTTTCTTTCCACTGATCCCCATCCACATACGACCTCTCTCCTCTCCATAGCACTAGCACCCGTACCCACGCTATATTTTCACCTGGTTTATAGCAAGGGTGTTTGCTCCCTAAAGCATGAGTATGTGATTTTTCTCCCGTTGCAACACACAAACATTTTTTTTCTAATAAAGCACGGTGCGTTTCTCCGTTTTTTTGATCCGTTCACTCATATTATATTTTTTTTATCCAAGGTGGTACTAATAAAGTATTTTTTCCTAAAAAACTTTTGTTATGTTTATCCCTCGCGTGAGGAGGGGGCAGAGGCGCGAGACTGCTGGCCGGATCCGAAGCGAGCCAGAGCGAATGACGGCAAAGGAGGAGGGGTCGGAGATGGCAAAGGAGGAGGGGTCGGAGGAGGCTGCTGGCCGGATCTGGAGCACAGGACAGCGACTAGGCGGGCCAGATCGGACGACGGCAGAGGAGGAACTCGAGGATGAAGCGGGCAGGTGACGGATGCTTCTGGGCAGTCCGAATCATCGGGATTCTCGAAGAGAGGGAGGCGGTCGAGGTTAGTGTTGGAGATACTGCCGACGCGGGCATGCTGGGTCGCAACGGCAGGTGTCGGTGCGCAGGTTCCGGCGACTGGACGCGGGCGTGACGGTGGCAGTTCTAAACTCTATGGTTGCGGCGCCATTGTTGTTGTTCTGAGTTTTCCTGTTCGACACGGAAGAGGGAGGGTGAGAAGAGAGATGAGACCGGTGCTAGAATTGGGAGGGAGAAGCGGGGAAGAGCCGGCTCACCGGCGGGGTCCTGCTGTTGTTGCTGTAGATCGCCAGCGGGGCTGGCTGGCTCGACCCACTCGGGTTCGAGCTGCCGGAAAGGAGCGACTGGGAGGCTGCCTGCTTCTTCGTGGACGAGGGCGTGAGGAAGCGCTCTCGGGAGCAGTGGGATCTGGGAAAGAAGGGGGCTGCGCTGTGTAGCTGTTTGCAGGTCTCTTGATGGGGAATTGATCTAATCCAGCAGACTGGGGGTCCCACGCACCGCTACCTCATCTCTCCTGGTCCAGTCATTTTCTTTCCACTGATCCCCATCCACATACGACCTCTCTCCTCTCCATAGCACTAGCACCCGTACCCACACCAAGTGACACACAAGATTGTTTTTAACAGGGTAAGGGATCCCAAGGACCGAAAAGCTGCATTAGAGTTAGAGATACTAAGAGAAGTACAGCCGGACCCTATTTCGTCCCTAAATGTTCGAAACGCATGCCCGGTCCCGTCAGTGTCCGGTCAAAAAAATGACCCAATCGAACCCTTCATTTTCTCTTAAATCGTCTAGACTGACCGGCGTACCTTAAACCGGGACCAAATTGCAGCCAAGTGATAACTTTGCAGTTAGAATTCAGAACTTGATTGTCTTCAAGGAGACAGTTCATTTGTGTACATACAAACCATTCATGATATAATTCTCATGTATAATGTTATCAGGAACAAAATGATTCATTTTTTTATATCACGTGTCCACCAACTTATCATGGTTTTGCTATAACCAACAATTTGCTTCCAATTTCTTTTGCAATTTGATCAAACTACCAATGCTTATATATGTGCTGCCCATAGTGATGAATGGAGCAAAAGCTGTCTTCAATGAGACAAATTTCTTTTGTGTATATACAAATTATTCATGGTATAATTCTCATGTATAATGTCCGGAAGAACTAAATCATGTATTCTTTTATCATGTGTCCACCACTTATTCATGGTTTTGCTATAACCAACCAATTTGTTCCAATTCCTTTTGCCAATTAGAAAGAACTCCCAATGCTCAACCTCGTGAATTTTGACTACAATAATATGTTTCTGCATGAGATTAACTACTCGGAAGTATCCCTCTATTGTGTGTATCCTGTGTATACTGATAATTTCCCTCTATTGTGTGTATGGTGAATTTTATAATCGATTCTATTTTGTGTCGCAATTCGGGGACTTAATGAAGATATCCTCCTATTGCCTACTATCAACACTAGAAGTAAAAACAAGTAGAAATGTGAGGGGTGGTGCAAGGAGTATCCCTTGCAGGGCTGCCCCATGTCAAGTTCGATGATGTTAGAATTTTAAAGTTTAAAGTTTTAAACATTCCATTGCTTCGGCGTGGCTTTGTGACATGTGTGTCGTGTCATGACCGAGCTGATCGCCTTGGATTGAGCAATGTTTACACCCATTGCGATTAGATGGACATCATGCCACCGTCAACAATGAGGACAAGAATAAGTAATATTTTAAACATTCCATTGCTTCGGCGTGGCTTTGTGACATGTGTGTCGTGTCATGACCGAGCTGATCGCCTTGGATTGAGCAATGTTTACACCCATTGCGATTAGATGGACATCATGCCACCGTCAACAATGAGGACAAGAATAAGTAATACTTTTATCCCGTTGCAACGCACGGGCCCTTTTGCTAGTCTTTCCCTAATCTTCACGGGCGATTAAAGCACGGATTGACTCCGTGGGTTCACCGTCACAATACGCTTCTTCACATAAATTTACGTTTTCAAATTAAATTTAAAACATATACGCGAGGTGGTACTATATATATATATATAATCTATCTATATATCCCGGCCCGACGATGATTTTCGTCCGGTTGCCTGAGCCAGGCTATATGCTGTGGGCCAGATTTTCGTCCGTCGTCACTGTGGCTCAACTTTGCTGCCCCCATGTCAAGTTCGATGATGTTAGAATTTTAAAGTTTTAAACATTCCATTGCTTCGACGTGGCTTTGTGACATGTGTGTCGTGTCATGACCGAGCTGATCGTCTTGGATTGAGCAATGTTTACACCCATTGCGATTAGATGGACATCATGCCACCGTCAACAATGAGGACAAGAATAAGTAATACTTTTATCCCGTTGCAACGCACGGACCTTTTTGCTAGTCTTTCCCTAATCTTCACGGACGATTAAAGCACGGATTGACTCCGTGGGTTCACCGTCACAATACGCTTCTTCACGTAAATTTACGTTTTCAAATTAAATTTAAAACATATACGCGAGGTGGTACTATATATATATATATATATATATATCCCGGCCCGACGATGATTTTCGTCCGTTGCCTGAGCCAGGCTATATGCTGTGGGCCAGATTTTCGTCCGTCGTCACTGTGGCTCAACTTTGCTGCCCCCATGTCAAGTTCGATGATGTTAGAATTTTAAAGTTTTAAACATTCCATTGCTTCGACGTGGCTTTGTGACATGTGTGTCGTGTCATGACCGAGCTGATCGTCTTGGATTGAGCAATGTTTACACCCATTGCGATTAGATGGACATCATGCCACCGTCAACAATGAGGACAAGAATAAGTAATACTTTTATCCCGTTGCAACGCACGGACCTTTTTGCTAGTCTTTCCCTAATCTTCACGGACGATTAAAGCACGGATTGACTCCGTGGGTTCACCGTCACAATACGCTTCTTCACGTAAATTTACGTTTTCAAATTAAATTTAAAACATATACGCGAGGTGGTACTATATATATATATATATATCCCGGCCCGACGATGATTTTCGTCCGTTGCCTGAGCCAGGCTATATGCTGTGGGCCAGATTTTCGTCCGTATGAAAGAACGCAAAACATAGATGGCAGAAAGCAGGATCGAACTCACAACCTCTGGTACGAACCTAATACGTTGCGACCAGTAGAGCTAGGATGTGTTCATGCTTTGACAGAGGGTTTCCTTGAATAGTCCCATCTCGACTTCTTCTATCAAACCATACCAGTTAATATACCTGCAGCTAGGATTTGTTCGTGCTTTGACAGAGGGTTTCGTAATCTTGAAATAGTCCCACCTCGACTTCTTCTATCAAACCACACCAGTTACTATACGTGCAAAACTTGCACATCCCCAGAAGCTGGCTGCAAGATGATTCCTACGAGAGAACGGACGTGCGTACGCAGATTGATATGGATGTGAAGAAATCACATGAAGGAAGAAAACTTGCTCGGATGCACGGAGACAGAGGCCGAGGTCGGTCGAGCAGGGGATTTTAATATATATATCTAATAATAAAGTATGGATTGACTCCGTGGGTTCACCGTCATAATACGCTTTCTTCCTATGAATTTACGCTTTCAGTTTGAATTCTAAGTTTCTAACCAAGGTGGTACTAATTTTTTGTACTAACTTCTAACCTATTAAAATATTCGTACATAAAGTTGTAATACAAAGGAAACAAGGTAAAAAAAACATGCAGGTTACCAGAGTTCGAACTCCGGACTTGCAGTTAGATTAATATTGTTGCGACCAACCCATCCAGCACACCTTGCGTGTTCAATCCAAAGTTTACTTTCCTACTAAATAGTACCACCTCGCTGCTTTACATTCAACTCACCCAATTTTAATACGTCTTTGAGTTTTTTGGGTATTAGGAAGCAGTGAATCATGAGAAAGATATTACAAAGGAAAGAGAGGCTAATTACTACTGCAAGCCCATTTAAAAGAGGGACGAGACTTGCCTGCTCCTCCGGCGTGTGCCCATCCGTGCTCCCGTGTACGTGGCTTGATTTGATTGGACAAATAAGGCCCGGCCCCATCCCCTTAAAATCAGGGGGGGAGATGATTAGATTAGAAAGAAAAGAGGAAAAAAGACAACCGTAGGATGAAGTAGCTCAGGGAATAAGGAAGGAAAGAGAGACTAATTGGCATTTTATATATGTGATGGGCTATATTATAAACGGGAAAGAAAATAAAGGATAATTCGCATTCTATATATGTGGTCGGCTATAAACGTATCCAAGGAAACATGCAAGAAAGAAATCAAAGGCATCCACCAGGGCCAACCTTTTACACCCATCCGGCCGTGTTCTTAATAATAGATCGCACACACCAATAGAAATAAAAAAAAATTGGCATTCCTAAGGAAACGAGCGGCAGGTACTTCTAAAATATAATACTATAAAACAGTAGACATGAAACATATTTTTGTGGAATTAATGCACTTTTTTTGTGGGGAATTAATATGCAAATATACGTACAAGATAATATACACACTTGGTGCATTGCATCTGAAGTTATATCATGCGTTAATTATTTATTTTATAGCCTCTGTAATCGTGAAATGAGCCTTGGCAAGCTAACTGCTGAGACTGCATGCACGCGAGACGGACAAAGACCAAATTTGCATTTGCATATAGAAGATGGTTGCTGATGGATTGTATTCCTTACACGTAGGCTAGCTGAGAATGCATGCATACGGCTCGCAATGGCCTACACAATAAAACGACAAAACGATGGCTTGTGTTGGCTTCATGGTCTTCATCGATTGTAGGTTGCAGTACTGTAAAAGTAAGGAAAATAAAACTGAATATTGCCGCAAGTACGAACTATATTTTTCCTAGATCCACAAACCGTATGATGATTAATTTATCAGGTATGATATCTTTCGTATGCGCTATGTTTAAGCATGACTACAACTAGCAGGCCCTATCTTGACATGTGCAACCGGAGCGGTTGAACAGGGCCTCCAAATTTCAGGGATGCCAAAATCAGAGATTGATATTACTAGGTCAAGACATATTGCTCAAAGAAAAACAACTACTGGTCAAGTGATTAGGTGCTAATGGGTTTCTAAGAGCGAAATAAATGAAAAGGACTCGCCCTAAAATACAGGCCAACCTCACATCTCTCTCTCTCTCCTTGTATTTTTGTTTCTCATTCACTGCATGGTTCTTAGCAGAGCGACCCCATCCCATGTGCTGCCTGCCATTCATGGTCTCCAAACTTTCACCCCTCTAAAGTTTCTACTGTCATAATTTTTGTTCTTTCTGATACATCATTAATTTGGGTAGATTCAAATTTTAAGATAAAATGTGAACTCCCTGAAAAAATACGTAGCACCACAATAATTTATACAGATATTTTAATTTATATTTTTTAAATATAGGGCCTAATTTTGATTTTGCACAAGGCCCCGAATTTTGAAGGTACGACATCACAACTAGCTTCAGAAGAAAAGTTAGTACATGTCTCCAAACTCCATCGTGTGGACTTTGTTTCAGTTTACAACAATGTATATTTATGAGGTAAAATACCATGTTATTTTTTATAAGCACAAATATAATAAGTGGAGCTTATGGCTACACCGGTGCCAAAATATTGGTCACTCGCAAAGATTAAAAGATAATGCATTGCCAGTTAAAGTAAAGAATTAACACATGCACTTTGATTAATAAATATGGAAAAATGTCCAATGAATTAAAATTAGTAACAGTAATTCAACTATATAATAGACAAATCCAAATGCTCATGTAATGATTTGATTCTTTACTGAGGAAATTTATTAATTTCTGGAGGACGTCCATTGTCACGGATGGGCGTCATGTTGAGAAAAGGATTTGACCTATGGGGTCTTAAAACAGGAGCGTGCAATTTTTTCTCTCCCGTTACAATGCACGGACATTTTTGCTAGTCTATCCCTAATAATAAAGCACGGATTGACTCCGTGGGTTCACCGTCACAATACGCTTTCTTTCTGTGAATTTACGCTTTCAGTTTGAATTTAACGCAGGGAGCTCTTTTGGGACGCGCGCAGCCTAGCGGGCCGGCCCAGCAGCTACTTCTAAAAGTAAAAGTGAAAAGGAAAAATAACCTCAAAAAATATACGCTAGAGCTGGGATTCGAACCCACATGTTTTTGTTAAACTTACTTCTCTACTCACAACAACCACTGTACCAAAGGCCACTGTGTGTTGTAGAATACGAAAACAACTCTATTTAATACTTCGCATATTCTACCCATATAAACAACTCGCTACCTACACTACCTACGTGTGTTCAGCTAACCACTAGGGCGTGTCTTTGCAACTGACAAAAATGCAGCACTAATACTTGAAAAACTGTCATAGCCGCTTACATATGATTTTTTTGAGAGAACATATGATTTTCTTTAAGAAAAATGAAACCTCACAAATTTCGGAAAAAGTTCATGAACATGCATAAAAACATCGCCCTATTCAAGAGAAGCCAAATGATTTTAAAAAAAGTTCGTCAACTTACAAAATAGTTCACCAAAAAATGAAAAAAGTTCATCAAAATTTTGAAAAAAAGTTCACCAATTTGAAAAAAGTTCATCAACTTAAGAAACACAGTTCACAAAAAATTAAAAAATGTTCATCAAAAATTTGAAAAAAAATTCAACAATTTGTAAAAATAGTTCATCCAATTTGAAAAAAAGTTCATTGAATTCGAAAAGAGTTCAAAGATTTTGAAAAGGGTTCATCGATTTTGAAACAAAATAATCAATTTTTAAAAGTAGTTCACAAAAATTATTAAAAGTTCATAGATTTGAAAAGAAAAGTTCATCAAATTTAGAAAAATCATTGAATTTGAAAATGTTCACATATTTAAGAAAAAACGAAATCAGTGAGGGAAAGAAACGAGGAAGAAGAAGAAATGAAAAACGCAAAAAAGAAAAGAAAAAAGGAAAAAGGGAAAAAGAAAAAGAAAAAGAAACGAATAAAACAAAGAAAGAGTTGAATATTATCAGATCGTATTGTGTGTCATGGTGGTTATACTATCGAACATCAATCCGGCAAGTCTGTGGTTCGAGTTGCAACGATGGCTCCCTTCTTTTTTGTCGAATAGAGTACGTAGTAACGGGCCGGCCCAGTACGGGGTGCTGCAGGCGCCCGTTTGCAGAATACATGTTAACGGACGCCTGCAGCAACAAATAGGATTTGCCTTTCACGCATTCTGTGTCAAAAAGACGTCCATTCGCATAGGAATCATGTGACTGGTCCGGCCCATTTGGATTGACCTCGCGCGAGAGGTCGGGCGACAATTGCATAAACAGAAGAAAAAAAACGAGCCACCTGGGATTCAAACTGTGGACCTCCACTTTATTCACCCGACAAGCTAGCCACCACACCCACTAAAGCTTTTGTGACATACCTGTGGGGCGAATACAAATGAACGGAAAACTAAAATACATGCATATTTTTTCTGCAGTATATATATTTTCACGGCAGCCGATTTCAAAGAGTTTGTTCATGTCATCATGCCTGGCCTTGTGTCGTGGAATGAGAGGGGGTCTTGAGCAATTGGGTTAGGGAAGTATGGGTTTTTTCACCCGATGCAACGCACGGGCATTTGTGCTAGTAATAATAAAGCACGGTGATTTTGTCGGGTTCACCGTCATAATGCGCTTTCTTCTTATGTCATAATATGTTTTTACAATTTGTATGGACAAAATCGCCACCGATTATTTTTCCTTCCTCCAGCGGTTTTATCAGGTTGATTAGGTCTGATTCCCTTAATTAATCTCGTAATTAATTGCTCCCGTGACTCCCATTTAGTTTCCTATTTTTATTCCTTCCAAACCTGCCCTGCCCAATCTTCTACTGCCCCGCTCGATCTGATCTAGAGGAGGGGCCTTTCTTATGCCGTCGTGGAAGATGCTGAGAGAGAGCAGAGAGGAGAGCAGCCGCGGTACTGGCCGTATAGGCGCGATCGGTGTGCGAGGGGACCGGCGAAGGGATCCTACGGCCGTGGTGTGGTGGTCGGCTCGCCGAGCGAGCGGTTCGATACGGGCATGACGCAGGGAGCCCGCGGAAGTTCTGGAAGCACGTGCTCAGGCAGGACATGTCTATCGGCGGCAAGGCTGTCTCCACCGCCGCTGCCATAACCAACCTACACAGTAAGTAATTAATCATGCCGTCTTGACCTTGTGCGGAAAAGGTTAATTATCAATAGACAATATCCATTGCTTCGCCTGCTCGCAACCACCGTTTTCTGGAACTGCCACAGATTGGAACCTCTGCGGCTCTGCCGGTGGAGAAAGAGTCGAGATGGACTGCCTGCTCTGGGTCTACGGCTACATCGTCGAGCTCTTCCCGTCCAACCCGAGAGGTGAGGAATCGAGACATCAGTACCATGGCTTGAAAATATGTAATGTTTAGGTCACCCGCAAAGCAACGCAACGACAATGTATTATGTGCATTCTGAATTTCTGATTCTGTCAGGTGATGGCGACGAGGCCGAGATCCGACATCTATGTCAACCTCCCCGCCATCGATTGAGAAGCTCGACGGCATGCTGCTTGTAAAATCTGAGTTCTTTATTCGTTGCCGGACTCTCGAAGACGCACAAGGTAGCTGTAGGACAAGTGGAGAAGAACGAGACGCTACACAGGTAAGAGAATTTTTGTGCTGCCAATGTCACAGCGTTTTCTGTTATCTTTTCATTCCTTTATGCGAGTACACATGGTCTTCTTTGGTTCATAGGATAGAAATTTTATAGAAATAGAAAAATCATAAAAAGTAAGATGATATGCATGTCAATTCCTATAAAGAAAGAGATGTCATTTGATGCATCGGATAGGATTTTTTTTTCATTAAGTCTAGGCTAATATTTTTTTTCCTTTAAAACGTGAAGAATTGATTCCTATAGAAATCCATTCCTACAAACCAAAGGGCTTCAAAGGAATTTTTTCTTTGTAAATCCTATTATATAGAATTCCTATAAAAATCCTACAAACCCAAAGAAAGGCCAAAGAAGCTATAACAACCTCCCGGCCAGGCCGCCATGATCTGCAACTGTGGCTCCATCCGGCGACTGCTTCCGCACAGTTCACGCCAACAACCGGGAGAAAAGAAAGGAAAGGAGAGATGCGTGCCAGGAGCAGCTCCCCACTACGTACGTGCATGATGCATGGGTCACATCACGACCATGCACACATTATTCTAAATAGAAAACAACAAACGGTGAATGAGATTAGCAGGCCTAACATCCTACGCACCTTCCGAGAGATGGAGTCTATGAAAGAATCGCCGTTCACTTAATTTGATGCTGTGCGCGTAGGAGATCCTGGACGGCTTTTAGAAGATCGGGTTCTACGTAAGACAAGAGGCACAAGGATAGCTGCGACAACTTGGCCCTGACATCCGGCGAGCCACTGCGGCCAGGAGAGGTGGTGAATGCCCCGGCCGTGCGTGACAAAGTTAAGAGAAAGGTGTGGCTGCTCCCGGGTGCAGGTGCACCCGCATGAACAGTACACATGAAAAAATATAAAACATGAAAGAAAAAACTGAATTTTTTTGACATCAAACTAGATCAACAGATTTAGCTTTCTGCAAAATTTCATGACCAAATAACATTTGAGGAGCCCTCAGCAAAAAAACAAAATCACTCCTCAAAAGTGAACAAAACTTTTAACACAGATTTTTTTTTTTTTTCCGAGGGCTCCTCGAATGTTATTTGTTCACGAAATTTTGCAAGCAACTAAAACTTTTGATCTAGTTTGTTGCCCCAAAATTTCAAATTTTTTCGATTTTGGTTTGTACCTTTTTCAAGTGTACTGTTCATGTGGGTGTAGGTGCACCTGGGAGTAGAAAGTCCAGTCTCCAAAGTTAAGCTGACAGAGATGCTGTTTTCTTCCCCATTTAGTATTGTGTAGTCAGGTTACTCTGTCGGAGGAGCCTGACAGAGTTAAATGGCTTTTAACTAAATCTGGATCCTTCTCGGGTAAGTCGCTTTATCATTACCTTATAGCTAGAGTTGTTGTTTTTCCTTTTAAACTTCTTTGGAGGTTGGAATACCTCTAAAAGTAAAAGCGTTTATATGGTTAGTGATCAAAGGGAGGATCCTAACCAAGGATAACTTATCTAGACAAGGGTGGAAAGGATCAAATTTCTGCGAGTTTTGTGGCGTTTCTGAGAGCATTGATCATCTATTCTTTTCGTGCTCTTGTGCTAGGTTTTTATGGAATGTGATATGTGGTACACTAGGTGACCCAAAATTACCTTTATCTTTCTTTGATCTTTGTCAAAACTGGATACCATCCTATTCTGGAAAGGATAGGGCTATTGTTTCTATTGGTGCTGCTGCTTTGATATGGACAATTTGGAAAACAAGGAACACATCCTGTTTTCAACGTGTTTTCCTTTCAAATCCTATCAATGTAATATTTACCCTGTGTTCTTTGTTGGATTCATGGATGATTCTACAGAGAAAAGGTGTGCAAAAAATGCTTAGGGAGGTTTTCAAGAGGCTATCTCGGGTAGCAAATGAAGTCTACAGAAGAACATATGGGTGGAATCCTTCTGCTCTTTGGGCGGTTCTGTAGTTTGCTCTGGTTTTAGACTTGCCTATTGTTTTGGCTGATGTGCAAATTGGAAAAGATGTTTAAAAGTCTGTTCTCTCTCCGGTAGTGGGTGATTTGGCATCCTATAGATATGGTTATATGTCTAGGATGTAGGTTGCTTATCAGTTGATGAGGTGATGCATCAGGTCTGATGAAAAAAGTGGTGTGATGGTTGTATCTAGACTTCTATTTTCTTAATGAAAATGGGGGCCATGTGGCCCTTTTATCGAAAAAAAAGTATTGGTGCTTGAAGAGATATATGCACATAATACAGTATGTACGTGAAGATTCTGGGCTCGAATGCATTGGATGGGTGTGGAGGGAGAGCACCTGTCGGCGCGTCCTTTCGGCCTCCTTCTACACCTCTCCACCGTAGATTTGCCTCTCCTCGACTGGCTTGTCTTCCTCACATCTTTCCAGGGTAAATGATTGAATTCTGAGCAAGGGATTCCTAAATTTGAGACCATTCTTTGTTGCATAATTTTTTTTGGCATGTTCTATCAAGCATACATTTAGGAAACACTTGAGAAGACTTTGTGGAAATGGATGCAAAATCAAGGTGACATGTCAGATTATAGGCCGACCTTGAAATAGCCAGGTAAATATTGTAAGAGGTTGCTCCTGATGTGCGGACTTGTAGTGATTTCATGATACATATTCAACATATTATATGTTGAAAGCAAAAAAATACGTGCATTACATGATGCCTCACAAAAGTAAGGTTAATCACATTGAGATTTTTGGTTCTATTCAATCTTGATAGCATAGCGTGAATATATCATCAACCCATACATAATTTTCACCCCGTGCAATACAAGGGGTTGTTACCTACCTCTGTAAACTAATCTAAGACATTTTAGATGACTAAAGTAGTGGTCTAATATGTCTTATATTTGTTTACAGAGTATACTACTTAAACGAGAAAAGCGTTCTGTTTTTATAAACATTTATTTACACACTTGCATTTATATGAACAAATAAATCATGAGCTAATGTACTAGAATATTTATATCCCGTTGCAACGCACGGGCATTGTCCTAGTTAATAATAAAGTACGGATTGACTCCGTGGGTTCACCGTCATAATACGTTTTCTTCTTATGTCATAATACGCTTTTACGATTTGTAGAGACAAAATCGTAATATAAACAAGGTGGTACTAATTTGGGTCGCCAGAACCCTGTTGTTTTGGGTATTTCAACGCGCAGTCCTCACAATTAACACGAACCGGTACGGCTGAGGGAAAAGGAAAGAAAATCAGCGCCCCCCTCCCCCCAAACCGCACGAGTCGCACGACCACCCTGCGCCGCCTCCTCCGCCCATCGCATCGTCCCCCTCACCGCCGACGGCCTATGCCCCTCCCCTTCGCTTCCCTCCCACAACAAGTGGACCCCCACCCATCCATCTCTCTCTCCCTGGACACATCTCCGCCGCCACAGATGCCGGCCGATTCCGGCGTTCTCCGGCGACTTCCGCCACCGCGCAGCACCGGTCCAAGCTCGCCTCGCTCCGCTGGGTCTTTTCCCCCAGCGGGATTCGCCGCTATCGGCCACCAGCGATGACCTTAAGCCCTCACCATGGCTAGGGTTTCGGGCGCCTCCACATTGGCGTGGCTCCCGCGCCTCCAGCGGCTCCTCTCCGACGCCCACCGCGCCCTCACACGCAGCTCCATCTCTAGGATGCTGCTCCTCCGCCTGGTGGCCATGGAGTGAGTTCATCCCCTCCCCTATCTCTCCCCCTTTCTCTCTCTAATATCTGGTTTGATCCTCCATGGTACATGTATATGGTTTGATCCTCCATGGTAGATGTGCAGGGCAAGGATTGGATGCTTGAGGAGTGAGGGGTCGACCTTGCCTTGCTGCAGCTCGGGGCGAACCACCCATGGAGCTTCCTCCTTTCTGTCTTCAGGTGAGTTCACCTCCTCCTCTCTCTGCTCTTGTACGTGGCCATTGAGGCGTTGCTCTTGGTTAGGATTTACCACTGTTTGGGCTGAATTGGCTACTGTTTGAGGTCAATTTTGTTGATACTGTTGAGTGTGGATTGTTCCTTGAATTGAACTGCCAGGTTAACCATGAATTTGTTAGTTGAATTGATGCCTGACTGAACAACAGTTGTTAGTTGAATTGTTCAATCTTCAATTTAGGGAGCTGCTACTGAAAGATGAAAAAAATTTGGTACTGTTTGAGGTCCCTGTGCCTCCCGTGCTCATGAACTTGCTACTGTTTCAGCTCAAATTTTTTGGTACGGTTTATGTGTTAATTGATCCCTGCTATGTTGCATCCCACCCTCCCCTTTGGTGATGGCAGCCCACACTTGCATCGGAGGAGCTGCTGCTGCGCTTCCTTCTCTGATTTTTCTGCTGCATGTTGCAGGTGTTTGAGGCATCGACAAGCAACGACAGGGTTCGACGTCGGCTGAGCTAGCTGCTGGGGACGCCTCTCTCTCAATTATTTCTATCTCCGTCTCTGTCATGATATTTAGAAGCCATCTATTAATCCCGTCGATGCCTAATTCCAAAATCCCATTTCGCTCGCTCTCAATACCCCGTCCCTCTCTAGAGTTACGGGATGCGCTACCGCCGCCGCCAGCACGGTCCCAACGGCCGCTGTGAGTCTCCCCGATCGACGTCGCCGTCCGTCTGTGCTCCAAGCTCGATGGTTCCAGTAAGAGATTAGACAATGATGACAGTTAGGTGATATTTCGTAGCGTTGTTAATGTCAGGTATGTCGAAAATTGCTCTCTTTTTATTATCATTTACTTAGCCAACTTATTTTACTACCTGGGGTGTTCTGGAGTTTTGTTTCTAAAACAGATTGTGTTTTCTTTTGTTCTGGAGTGTTGGTACTGATGCATAAAACTACTGCATCCAAAATGGCATGGTATTATTATTTTTATTTTTAAAAGAATGCCACTTGCCTTAAGCTCTCAGTAAATCAAAATATGTACTCATGTTATCAACACTTGAATATTAGTATCAACACTTGAATATGCATTATGATTTAGTGCACGTTCAACAAATGGTCAATGGATCAGTATTTTCTGGAAACTTTCTGTTCCATATGAAGTTTTGATTTCAGCTTGATATATTAATAATATTATTACCATGTTTCTTGTAAATATCTATTTGAGAACTTTGCAGCTAAATTGGTGCATGTATATTATAGAAGTAAAACACTTGAAAATAGATTCAGCATGGTTCCTGCACTCCCAACTTTTCATTGTTGACTGCTCGTCAGAAAACAATTATTCATCAGGGGCAGTCATGGTTGTTCGCGACTCCGCAAGAAGATGATCAAGGGTCGGCGGCGCGGCTGCTTCGTCGTCATCTTAGACGAGCACCATCCAACACGATTTTCCGCTGCCATGTTCCATGGAATGTCACTACTTTTATCATGGCATCCAACACTTGCAGATGTGACTCAAAAGGGGGTTCTGAAGTTGATGAACTTGGATGGCCTGACAGTCTACCATACCAACAACCATCTCCAAGTACACGAACTTGAAGAATTTCTTAGATTCATACACACCTTCAGTTATAGATACTTGCTTCTGATATCATTTTGATTAGTAGGGTGCATTTTTACTTGCGTGTCCATGCATATGTTTTTTTACTAATCGTGAAGACTAGAGATAAACAACATGAAAATGGTCATGCTCGGTTGGATGCAATGCATAATAATACATGCTCCTGCTCAAGTGGAAATCTGATCATACCTATATATATCTTCTAGAACTGATGGTGAGTTGTATGGTACTCTGTGTCGTGTATAATGAATTCTTCCTTGCCTGTTTTTCCTGTCATGACAAGGTTTTAATAGCGTATCTCCCGTTGCAACGCACGGGCAATTGTCCTAGTAAATAGAAAAGTTAAAAGCAAAATAAAAGAAAAAAAACAAAACAAAACTCCCTCCTCCCCGGGCCACATGGCCCAGCTGGCCTCACTGGCCGAGCCAGGCCCAGCCCACTTCCACTTGTCATGTTCCTCTCGCTACAGGAGGCTGGGGTGGCCGTGGCGACCATCCACTGGCGGAGACCGTGCGTGGCGGCCATATCGCGCTCCCCCTCGGCTACTAGACCCCGGCGTCCTTCCTCTTGAACCCTAACCCCCTCTCGCTCCCACTCTCTCCCCCTCCTCCAGATCCAACCGCGCCCGACGCCGTCGTCGCCATGGTTACCCTTGCCGGCGTGGCTACCCTCCTCCCCGGCGCCTGAGGACATGTCCCTCCGCCCCGCCGTGGTTTGCTTCGTCGCCTGGAACCACGAGACCAAGACGGAGAGCCCCACATCATGGGGATCGAGCTCTCCTTCCTCCTTCAGACGTGGCCGTTCGTCAACGACTCCAGCACCGTCGATCCTCCCCGAGCCCGCCTTTGCACCCCTACGGGATCTCGGTGAGCCGCCCGTCCAACCCCTCTATCCCTCCCCTTCGTTTGCATGTCGTAGGCCGCCGTCACCGTCGTGCCCGAACTCCCGCGTATGCGTACATGCGTGCAGCTGCTGTGCTGCTTGCTTGCCCCGCTCCTGCCCCTGCACGCCTGCCACTGCTGACCGCGTCCGCGTGCCCCGCCGTAGCCACCCGTTCCGCACACGGCCTGCCGTGGGCCCGCCCGATGCTGCGCTTCCCGCGCGGGTGCTTCCCGCTGCGGCCTGCTGCTGCTCTACTGCTGTCGCACTTGCTGCTTCCTGCCGCTTCTTGCGCTGCTTCTTCCGCTGCCGTTGCTGCCTGCGACGGCCACTGCCGTGCTGCTCTGCTTGCCCTGCAACCGCGACCTGCCTCACCCCTCGTCCCGCGTCGCTCACGGGCCCAGCCTCACGCCATGCAGCGCCGCGCCCCCGCCCAACTCGTATGCATGTTGTTGCTGCTCCACTGAATGTACTACTACTAGTTACTGTAGCTGGTACTAGCTAGCTTTGCTAAATCTACAATGACTAACCCTCTAGACAGCCCCTAAACTGTGGTTAAACAGTTGTTAACATTAGTGAAAATAATATGAGTAGAAAGTATACATGAAAAACTCCATTTTATCCCACTGGATCAAATCCCTTCGATGCCTGGATTAAATCCTACAAAAATCACAAAATGCTAAGTTCTGTTAAGTGAAAAACTGAAAACAGCTTTATTTTCATAGCTACTTTAGAGCTATTGTTGATCAAGCTAATGAACTCTAATATGGATAAAAGTGATACTAACATGTAGATAGCACAAAAATGCTCAAAATTGATATAAGGCACAAAATCATACGAGCTATAGAACAGTAGTTGTAGCCTTTGGAGAACAGCCAAGTGATGTTTAAAAAACTGTTGAATTCTCAGACTTAGCAAAATTTCAGGGATTTTTAGAATATTGCTAAAACTTTGATAATTCATAGAAAAATAATCGTAACTGGGATGAAAAAGTTTTATACATGAAAGTTTCTCAGAATGACGAGACGAATCCGAATATGCGGTCCGTTCATCTATCACATGCCCATATCATAGTGAACATGCAATCATCCCCCTCTGTTTCATCTGTCCGAAAATGCCTAACTTCGGGAAAATTTCCCGGATGCTATCCCCCCTTCGCCGGTATCGTGTAGCACTGCGTTAGAACACCCCTAGCGCTGCTTATTGTCTTGTCATGCATAGTATTGCACCTGTTTGCTTTGTATTTACTATTTCTTCCCCCTCTTCTCTCTGGTAGACTCTGATACTGATGCTGCCGCTGTGATCGACTACGTCGACGACGACCCCTCCTCGTTTGAGCAACCAGGCAAGCCCCCCCCCTTTGATCATCCCGATATCGCCCATTCCATTCTCTCATGCTTGCATTAGATTTTGCTACTGTTATTGTTTGCTCCTATTCTGATGCATAGCCTGTTTATTTTAACCGGTTGTTGTTACCTACCTGCTTATGCTAAACTGCTTAGTATATGTTGGTTAGAGATCCATCAGTGACCTCCACCTTGTCCTTGTTGCCCCGCTTTATGTTCGATGTCTCGATCAACGTGATCGACGTCCGGGCCCCGACACCGCACATCACCCCCTAGTTGTACGACTCTGCAGAGTTACTATCAAGTGCCGAGGGTGACACCTCATACATAACTCCTGATGAGATCTCTGTAGTTTAGCTATTCGGTCGTGGTCATCGAGGGTGATTTCCTCCTTAACCACTTCCGATACTACTCTGTCGTGCAACCCCTCAAGTGTGAACCTCAAGGGTGGTTCCTCTTATATTCACCCTGATGATTACATCGAGTGGAATCCAATGAGGGTGGTTCCTCAGGGTTTCCCTTGGTGTTAGACACACAATTACTATGGTTACTATGACTTTACACTGAACCATGTTACTAAAGATGGGTCGGCCTTGAGGGGTACCCGCACGAGCTTAATTGCGAGTGATGTGGAGTTGGGTTGACCCGGAAGGTGCCCGCGAGATACTTACGAGACGTGGCCGGGCATTCTTAGCCCTTGCCGCAAGTACTCGAGACGGGGCGACGGGGTCACATCTTTCGTGAGTCTCTGCTCATGACCAAACTACCAACACACTAACAATTTGGATATTTGTTCCGAGGGCCTCTAGGCTGATAGCACTAACCATCACGTGGGCATAGTATGGGTGTTCTGCGTCGTATACATCGGCCGAAGCTTAATAGACGCCAGCGACTGAGCGGCGCGCGTCGGGTTGGACTGCGTAAGCTCCTGCCTTGTTTAAGGAGGTAGCTAGGTCTGCTCACCGGCCGCGTACGCAACGTGCAGGAGTTCCCGGGGAGATGGCCCATGACCCCTGGGTGCATAGGCTTAGTCCGGCGTGCTGACCTCTCTATTAAGCCTAGGTCGGGTTGCGGCGGATT
This sequence comes from Triticum urartu, assembly GCF_003073215.2. NCBI lineage: Eukaryota > Viridiplantae > Streptophyta > Magnoliopsida > Poales > Poaceae > Triticum > Triticum urartu. The sequence continues at coordinate 176,155,402 of NC_053023.1, forward strand.
GTTTGGCCGAGGCCGGGCATGACCCAGGAAAGTGTGTCCGGCCGGAGTTAATTGAGCATGGTGGGTAAGTTGGTGCACCCCTGCAGGGAAGAAAATATCTATCGATAGCCTATCCTACGGTAACGGACACTTGGAGTTGTATCCCGATCGATACAACTAGAATTGGATACTTGAGATGAGAAATGGATAGGAGAAATGGATAGTATGGCTCTGGGATTGCTTTCTCGCAGGAAGTCAAGAAAGGGTCTCTGGCCGAGGTTGATGACACTACTACTACTTTACTTTATGCTACTCTACTCCCTCCTGTTGCTGCAAGATGGTGGTTTCCAGAAGATGCTAGTCTTTGATAGGACTACCTTCTCCCCTCTATTATGGCTTTTCTGCAGCCCAGTCCACATATACAGCCTTCCTTTGATAATGTTGCATATGTAGTATAGATCCTTGCTTGCGAGTACTTTGGATGAGTACTCACGATTGCTTTGCTTCCTCTTTTCCCCCTTCTTTCTTCTTTCTGGTTGTTGCGATCAGATGGTGGATCCCAGGAGCCAGATGCCACCCAGTCGACTACTACTACGCCGAGGGTGTCTACTACTACATGGAGACCGCCGACGACCAGGAGTAGTTAGGAGGCTCCCAGGCAGGAGGCCTTGCCTTTTCGATCGATGTTGCTTTTGTGCTAGCCTTCTTAAGGCAAACTTGTCTAACCTATGTTTGTACTCAGATATTGTTGCTTCCGCTGACTCTTGTGTATTCGAGCTGATGTATTAGAGTCCTCGAGGCCCATGGCTTGTAATATAAAGCTTGTATTATTCTTTTATTTTGTGTTTAGAGTTGTGTTGTGATATATTTCCATGAGTCCTTGATCTTGATCGTACACATTTGCGTGTATGACTAGTGTACGATTGAATCAAGGGCGTCACAATCGAGGAGAAGTAGAACACGGGAGGCCGCCGCCGCTTGGGTCCCATGAAGGCCACCGCGGAGGCGACGCCGGCATACACAACAAGTGTCTTGCCGGATCCTTTTGTTGCGAGGACCTTCGTCGACCCCGCATGGACTCCACGGAAGCGGAGAAGCCCCCTTCGACCATCATCTTGGGCATCAGCCAATCATATCAGTTGGGCAGCGGGGAAGCAAGCCGTCCTTCGCGCTGAAGCATATACCTCCGGGGCTCCCGGCAGTCCGGTGATCGTGCTGCCGGACATGAGGAACACAAATGGATCGGCGGGCGACCATTTAGGCTAGGTATTATATACCTGTGTTGTCCAGAACTAGCACCGCTTAGTTGATTTGAATGTAATGGAATCTGTCATGTTTATATGAAAATCCGGTATTTTATATGAATTCCGTCATTGTTTATGAGAAATATCGTTGTGTTTGCATGAATTTCGTCCGGTTGGTTGAGTTGCTGTCAGAATGTGTGCGGCTACGGTTGGATGGCGTAATATGCAGGTCGCCGGTCAGTCTGCGGCCGGCTCGGGCGGCGTGGTGGGACAAAAAAGCACAGCTCGTGCGAGCTCGTCTCCAACGTGCGCGCTGGAGGATGCATGAGCACCCAAGCCATTCCTCGTTCATCGGTGTCAAAGGCACCGGTGGACAAAAGGGTCGCCAATATTTTGGCTACCCCGGGAAAAATCCAAACATCCCCTCCCAGCAGATTCAAATCCATCGTTCGTCATGAAATTTTCCCATGTGTTGTTTTGATGGACTAGCAAGATGCCCGTGCATTGCAGGGAACATGAAGATGCATTTTTTCACAAAACACCTATTGTGATTGACCCATGCAAGAGTAATCCCATGTGTAAAAACTAATCATATCTCGAGAATTTTATTGGAAAAATGGTATCTCGAGAATTTCATCGAAAAAAATGATATCTCTACTCCTATAAAAGACTCAGTTGGTGATGATGGTGTGTATGCCACCCGTCATTTCTGACCATTAGATCTACATCTAATGGTTGCGAGGTAAGTTATGGCATTTTTGCAACAATAGCCCACTTCTCTACTCCAATTTGAAGAAAACCCCTTATTATCTTGAAAGCAACCACATCCCTCCCTCGCCTCATCAAAACAACCTGAGAAATATATTTTGAGTGAAACATAATATATTTTTAGTGGTATATATGTATATCAAAACAAGAGTGTTTTCTTTCAAGTTTGTGAACAAGTACTATTCTACTTTGGATCCGTTGCAATGCACGGGCACATTGCTAGTCTCGAGAAAGATGAGAGATAAGGTGAGGAGGAGTGGGGCGTGGTGGTGACTGGTGATCGGACTGGGCGGAGGCATGGGGATGGATGGTGCTTTATGTCTAGGTTTGTATCTCTCTCACACACACCAACGTAGGTGGGGGACGTGCACAAAGAGAAGAGGTGCACGCGCGGCGCACGTACTCCCGTCTCTTTCCCAACTACACCTGCGCGGGTACACGGTGGAGCTAATTTCTGTACGAAAAGGCAGCCCACGCGGTAATTTGACATGTGTACTGGTTGTCCACTTGATGGAGGATCGTCTACCACGGGTGAACAAACAAATTGCGACTTGCCGCGTTATGTTAAAAAAGAGGCAAACCATGTGGGGCCTACCTTAGAGGCAAGGCTCTATACACTGGAGTACTTTTGATGTGTCCCGTCAACTCACAGAACGAGGAGAAGCTTGCTTAGTACGTCGTCTCCCCTGCCCACAGGCGCGGTGGCTCGCAGGATGAGGTGAAGCTTGCTTACTAGTACACCTTTATGCCCGCTCCCTCGCCCACGTGCATGGAGGCTCGCAGGACGAGGAGAAAATTTTACTACTCCCTTCGTTTACTCCTCGTCCCTACCTTGTTTAGAGAGATTATCATATTGTTTGGAATATATTACTAGTACTCCCTCCTTTCGAGTTTATGGCTCAATTTCCTTGGAGTAGTATATAGGAGTAGTACTACTACATCAATTTCCTTGGAGTCTGTGGTGCAGTAAGCTACCCTAGGCTATGTTACTACTCCCTCCTTTCCAGTTTATGGCTCAATTTCAAAATCTCTCCAACCAAGGTAGATGGTGAGTGGTGGAATTAATTTTGTAGTTTGCACAAGTAATGTATGCTCGTTTTTCTCAAGAAGTTATGTTTACCGAGGCATTAATTAGAACGAATGCATGCATGACCACTAAATTTCCATGAACTTCTACATGCATTAGTGAGTTTTCTCTTGACAATGCTTGCATCGGGCTACATGTGATGGTACTACTACTACTAGTAGAATTGAGACTTATAATACGGAAAAACGAATGTTTTTAGACGAGCCCTATAAACCGGAAAGGAGGGAGTAGTAAGTAGTATACTACCTCCATAGTGGGTACGTACTTAGTAAAATCAGATTTTCCCAAAACTAAGTCGCTCAACATTTATTTGCTTGTTTCCCTTCCTGCCTCGTTGCCTCGAACAGACTATGCCAAACTCCCCTGCCTGCCGCGCGGGAAAAGACCCGCCCTCACCTTTTTTAGTCCGAGTTTGTATCGATGGATCGCGCGAAGCAGCAAAAACCAAGCCGCGTCTTGTAGGAGTACTCCTTCGTCGACGCTCGCTTTCATGAATTCTATACTTCCTCTTGCCAACATGTGGGACATATGGCAACCGGGTCGACGTGTCATGCACCAACTAACAGTGCAGAGCAACAGGGGACGCACCCCAGTCATACCGCCCTAATAGTAGTAATGAGCAATGAGACATCAAATCACAATGCCGCACCTTCCCAGACGGACGAAGCAACCATTATTTCACACTTCGCTTCGCCATCATCTCCTTCAAGAAAACCACGTATAGTATTGCTTCTACCATTGTTCTGCCTCAAGAGGGACACACGCATTGCCTTGGTACATCATGACACGTGGGACCGCATGACAGGCCATGCTCCCCCGCCCATCACTCGGTAAAATCACCTCATTTTTACTAGTACTTCCTCCATATCGGTTTACAGGGCATGCACGTCGTTCTAGGTTGAGAATTTAACTGGCTATATATGTGATGAACAGTATATGTTTAGAAACTACATCCGCTTAAGAATCGAATGATATACTTTTTGTGACATAGTAACTCATATTTAGTTAGTCAAATGGATGACCGAGAACTACGTGCGTGTCCTATAAACCGAGGCGGGGAGGGTAGTACACTACGTATCTTTTTAGATCAATATAGTTAGGATTCACCGAGGAGCAAAACCAAGTGGTAGGCTGCTCCTGTCGTGTTGGCGTAGCAACTCAAGCAGGGTCAGTCCGCACACGAAATGGTGACACACTTAACAGGACCCCTTTGGCCGACATGTGGCTCATCCACCGTCTTGTTCCATGTGCGATGCACCAAATTACAGTTCGGAGCAGCGGTTGGACTTGGAGGCACCCCGGTCGTAGCGCCGCAGTAGTAGTAAATGAGCGATGAGGGGTCAAATCACAAAGCCCCACCTTTCCTGCATTAAGCTGGACAGACGAAGCAACCATCATTTCACTCTAGGGCGCAAGAGCATAAAGAAAATAGAAAACCAATGATGCGTGCGGTAGCTACCTAGGGCACGCTAGGGTAGGGGCCTCTACTACAAATACTTTTTTTGAAAGCGCCTCCACTACAAATCCACTTCTCCCTCGTACTCTTGAAGAAAACCGATGATGCGTGTGGCGGTAGGGTTTGTAGGAGTACTACGGCGTGCGGGGCCACGTCGTAGTAAACGGGAGAGGGATTGAGTTCGAGTTGACGCCTTAATATGTGTGGGACGCTTGGTTTTACGGGAACGCGGAAGCATTTTGGGTTCGGGGACCAGTGGAGATATACGTACAAAAAATTGTGGACGTACACTACAAAAAAAGACACATCCGTGACATTTTGGGCCGAACGATTTTTTTTCTGTCATACATATGACACTTCTATGACGATAATTGTGACAAAACCCGGTATCATCATAGATGTGGTGGGCTCCTACTTCTATGACAAAAAATCATGACAAAAAATGGGCTTTTCGTCCTGGGCGGGCTGGAGACGCAGCTGCATGACAACCCTTGGGCCGTCCATGACTGAAAAAACCGTGGTAGAAGCAAGGGGGAGGAAAATTTCGGGGAATTCCCGGTTACTGTGGGAGGTCGGGGGCTGAGCGATGCACGTTTCTCTCATACACGTACGCGCGTGTGTGCGAGGCGTTGGCTCTAACTGAACCCGAGCGAGGCGTTGGGCTCTAACTGAACCCGAGCGATTGCACTACAGGCTACGCGTTACTGAACCCGAGCGATCGATCGATGGCTGCTAACTGAACCCGATCGAGCGATTCCTTCGCTACTGCTGCTAACTGAAGCCGATCGATGCTGCCTCTGGGATGAACAGTGAGCGGTGGCGTTGCCTCTGGATGAACAGGACCCCCGTGGTGTGGTGGAGGGCTGGATGAACAGTAGACGGTGGAGGGGTGCCCGTGGAGGGGTGGTTGAACAGGACCCCGTGGTGTGGAGGGCTGGATGAACAGTAGACGGTGGAGGGGTGCCCGTGGAGGGGTGGTTGAGCAGTAGCCGGTGGAGTAGCGCGCGGTGGAGGCTGGATGAACAGGAGCCCGTGGAGGCTGGAGGAGGTCGACGGTAGCCCGTGGAGGCTGGAGGAGGTCGACGGTGGAGATGAATAGTATCCCGTGGAGTCCCGTTTTGCGGTACGCCACACCCCTCCCGATGAACAGGACCACCGTTTCGACCGTAGCGCTCCAACACAAGTCCATTTCGTCCGGTTTGCGTTACGCCACACCCCTCCCAATCAACAAGACCCCCGTTTCGACCGTAGGAGGTCCGTTTTGTCCGTTTTGCGGTACGCCACACCCCTCCCGATCAACAGGACCCCCGTTTCGACCGTAGGAGGTCTGTTTCCTCCGTATTGCGGTACGCCAGACCCCTCCCGATCAACAGGACCCCGTTCCGAACGTAGGAGGTCTGTTTCCTCCGTTGTGCGGTACGCCAGGCCTCGTTTCCATCGCCTGTTCCGTCCAAGCCCTCCCGATGAACACAGCCACGCATTCTGTTCCGACCCATCCGGTTGGCTCCCACACGTTTCGTTGCCTCCCGATGAACCCGACGCATTCCGTTGCCTCCCCGTGAACACGACGCATTCCGTTGCCTCCCCATGAACACGACGACGACGCTGTTTCTTCGTTCCGACCCAGCCATGTACACGAGCCCTGGCCATACGTATGCGCGAGTAGGCGTTCGAGACCCCGCTCGTATGTACACACACGTGGCCGTATTTTATTTCTTGCACCTTGGCCGCTGTACGTATGTGTACATGCTACGTGTGCGTCTCTACTACGACACGTACGCGCCTCTACTACGACACGTGCGCGCCTCTACATCCACCAGTATATATGTACGTACGCGTTCGCGACCAGAATGACAATGCTACATACGCTTCGACCAGGTGGGTCCCGACTGTCAGACACTTCCTTGCCTGCGAAGATGTAGCTGGTGGGTCCCAGCAGTCAGGGGGGCGAATCGTTTTTTTTGCCCGGACGCACTTCCTTGCGTGCAAAGATGTAGCTGGTGGGTCCCAGCAGTCAGGGGCAAACATTTTTTTCACGAAATACGGTGGCCCGTCCGGTGGGCCCCCACTGTCAGGTGGAGGAATAATTATTTTGCACGTAATAAGGAGGCACTTCCTTGCTGCGGCCGTGGACCTAGCTGTCAGCCTCTCCACGTACAGTTCACGTCCGATGGAAGCCGTTCCTTGACCATGTTGACCACGCCGCGCCGAGAGCACCAGGGCGGTGGACGATGGCGAGGCCTAGGAAGGGGACGACGCGGAGCAGGGGAAGACGCGTCAGTGGATGCCCACACGTAGAGGAGTACGAGGGTTCACTGGTTCGCTACGGTGTGAGGCTGCCGTCGCCGCAGAATAACAGGGGGTGTGGGTGAGTAGAGGGATGGCCTAGCCAGCGGTGAGAGTAGTAGGGGGCGGTGAGGCCTCCGCCGCATCGCAACCGGCCACGGGAGGCAGGAGCACGAGGCACGACCGACGCTGGTTTGGGCGGCTGGAGCAAGAAGACCAGAGGTTGAAGAAGCACTACGGCCGTTGGATGGACATCGTACGGTCACTGGAGCTAGAATCGTGCATATTGACTAAGTTGACAAAGCCCTCCATCCCCGTCAACTTAGTAGGCCCACAAGTCAGCCTGCCACTATACTGGGTCCCAGCTAACAGGGGGAGTATTCATTTTTTGTGTGTAATAAGGAGGCACTTCCTTGCATGCGAAGATATAGCTGGTGGGTCCGAGCTGTCAGCGGTGGTAACATTTTTTTCGCGAAATACCAAGGCCCTTTCGGTGGGTCCCTGATGTCAGGAGGAGGAATCATTATTTTGCGCGTAATAAGGAGGCATTTCCTTGCGTGCGGCCGTGGACCCAGCTGTCGGCCTTTCCACGTACAGTCCACTTCAGAAGCATGTCGGTCATTGACCACGTTGACCAGGCCGCGCCGAGAGTACTAGGGCGGTGGACGACGGCGCGGCCTAGGAAGGGAATGACACGGAGGCAGGGAAGACTCGGCAGTTGTTTCCCACGCAGAGGGGAGTACGACTGTACGAGGGTTTACTGGTTCGTCTGCCGTCGCCGGAGAATAACAGCAGGTGTGGGTGAGTAGAGGGATGGCTAGGCCAGCGATGGGAGTACGATGGGGCGGTGAGGCCTGCGCGGCAGCACAGCCGGCCGCGGGGAGGAAGGAGCAGGCAGTCCTCCTGCCGGCACTTGTTTGAGCGGCTGGAGCAGAAAGAGCAGAGATTGAAGAAGCACGACGGCCGTTCGATGGATATCCAATAGTCACTGCTTGTGCATCAACCTTTTTTAGGAAAGCCTCAAATCTATGGAAAACAGCATACAACCCATTTGCTAATTCTTAAGGTTTTTTAGAGCCCATATTCTTTTTGTTAGCATTACAGCCCATATTGTGGCCACGGTTAAAAAATTATACAAAATTTTGCATATTTCGGTGCGGTCCGAACTTTTTTTAATCCTGAAATTTCGACTCACATTCAAACTGATTTAAAAAATAAATGTATATCAATATAAAATCCAACAAATTCTCCATGCATAAAAATTAATGTAATTTAAAATCTTGAAATGAAAAAAAGATATTTGAAACTAATTGTCGGTTTGATGTGTTTTAAAAATGTACAACCCATTTCTTATTACTGATAGGCCATTTTCTCGGCCAGCCGAATGAAGCTCTTCTCGTCTTGAAAGATTTACAGCCCAACAGGCCTGACAAAACAACTTACTTGGCAAATCAGAAAACAAAACTGGGCTGTGGCCGTGGCCCAGCTGTCAGCCTCTCCACGTACAATACTCTTCCCATGGAAGTCGGTCGTTGACCACATTGACCACGCCGCGCCGAGAGCACCAAGACGGTGGACGACGGCGATGCCTAGGAAGGGGACGACACGGAGCCGGGGAAGACGCGGCAGTGGATGCCCACGCGGAGAGGAGTACGAGAGTTCACTGGTTCGGCTGCGGCGTGAGGCTGCCGTCGCCGCAGAATAACAGGGGGTGTGGGTGAGTAGAGGGATACCCTGGGCCAGCGGTGGGAGTAGTAGGGGGCGGTGAGGCCTCCTCGGCATCACAGCCGGCCATGAGAGGCAGGAGCACGCGACACGACCGGCGCTGCTTTGGGCGGCTGGAGCAAGAAGACGAGAGATTGAAGAAGAATGCCGACCGTTGGATGTAAATCCAACGCCTTCTTAGGCTTCGACCTACTGGCCCACATGTCAGCTAGTCCATTTGTTTTTTAGTCCATTTGGTGGGCTGGGTGAAACAATGATGTAGCATCTATGCAGCCCGTTTAAATCCCATTTGCATTTTTCTCGAAATCCGTGGACTTGCTGGGCTGGGTGAGAATATCATGTTGGGCTAGACAGAGAAATGTTATAAAAAAATAAACACATGATTGCACGTCAGTAAAATCTTTACAAACTTATGTATGCAATCACTAGGAGTTAACTTGCCAAGTTATATATAAACAATTATTATTATTAATTTATTATTTTGTAAGAACTTTCAACTTACGAAATAAAATATCATTTTAATTTGATGAGTTAATAGTACATGGGGTATTATTATTTTTAGGCTAGACGTGGGACAGTTGAGTTGGTTCTAGGGGAAAGTACTGGGAGAAAACTCAGTTTACATCGAAAAAGAAAGTGGGAGAAAATTTAGAGACCTGCTGGGTCCACCTGAGGAGGGGAATATGTTGGGAGAAAGGAGATTCAAAGCACGACAGCCGAGTGAACTAGTTTTTTTAGGGACAAGTGAACTAGTTTACATACATAAGCAAATAGCCACTAAAAAAGCAATCAGGTTAATGGGTTCTTAAAAGAAATATTTCGGACAAAATAGATAATTATGACACATAGGCTAATGCATGAAACACTCCGATGATAAAGGTGCTTATAAACAGATAAAGTACAACATCTAGACCTTCCTAGCACGCTTCATCATGACGCTGCGGTTGTCCGTGTACTCGTCGGTTACAGGAAGCAGACACGCCCTCATGTCCAAGATCTGCCTGTACATGTTGTAGCATGCGTATGCGTCCTTGGCCGCGTAGGTTATTGTAACACCCCAAAATTTTAACCATGATTTATTAATTAAAATTTTGCCGTGGTAAATTAAATTTTTATTTTCTGGATTTCCTTTGGTTTCAGAACCACTCTTTTCCCTTGTATTATGGAGTTTTTACCCTAAGTGAAAACTTTCCAAAGATATTGTTGGACTTGTATATCTTCCCAAGACCATTTCTTTTTATCAGTGGAATTATTTTTACAATTATTTTCCCTGAGCTTTATTTCTTTAAAAATGATTTTTCATAAGTTTTAGGGTCCCATTTGCACTACAACCCTTTCAAATACTTCTTTAAAATCCCCACCAAAATTTGGGGATGTCATGTGATGTTCCCACATCACTTTTATGCAAAAACCTCTTTTAGTCATTTGAAAATTTTGAGCCCTACCTCAAGTTTTCAAATCTGGATCAGTTTGTGGTTTGCACTGCAACCTATTTAAATATTTCTTTAAAAATTCCACCAAAGTTGGGAGATGTTAGTAGGAGTATATAATTCAACTTTATGCAAAAACCCACTGGTGTTCTTTGGAAAATTTGAGCAAATCATCCTCTTTTGCTCTCTGGTCCAGTTGGGTGTTTTCTACTGCAACCACATTTTATCTTGCCCTATTGCCCTTGATCTTTCTCCTGCTTGTAAACCACCCTACCAAACCCTTAAGTCCAGGAGATTGGACCCATTGGAGTATTTTTGGTCCATGCAATAATGCCTTTCATTTTCTATCCAAATTTGGTTTTCTCAGAAACTTGCACTAACAAGTTTCTGGTCTTGCCAAACTAACCTTGCCACCATGACCTACATCTAAAGAGACCCCAAACTAGAGACTTTGGCCAGCAGAAGAGATGCCTAGATACCCTTGGCATTTCATCAAGCAGGTTGGGAGCATGGCCAGTTTTGGCATGCTTTTAGACTTGCATTAGGAAGTTGCTCTAATGACCTTACCAGCATGTCTATTAGCTCTCTCATGATCATTAGCCTAGTTCTGTTTAGTTGCATAAGCATCAGAGAGGCCTAGAACGCGTTGACATTGATCGAGCACCTGGCGTGCGTGCTCTGGGCGCGCCCAGAGCGCACGTTTTGCACGCGTGCGCAACCGAGTCGCCACGTCTTTCCCCCTGGCCTCCGCTCGCCCGCATGGCCGCGCCTCGTCCTCATCCACTTGCCAAAACCTCCAAAGCACCCCTGGCGCCCTACAGCGCCGCCGTCAGAGCCCCTTGGCGGCACGCCGACGTCCACAACACGCCCCTGCCATGGACAGCGCCGCCCGAGCCACAGTCACGCGCCAGCTCGCCCCTGAGCAGCACGAGCTTATCCTCGAGCATGTCCGCTAGCGCCCGTCGTCGCCACGCAACCCCTGGCAAGAAAATGGCGGTTCACCATTCCTATCCATGGCCGCCGTCAGAACCGACCTCAACCGCTATAAATAGGGACCCCCGAGCTCATCCAAACCCCCAAGCAACCTCAGGCCATCCCTATAGAGCTCCCATAGCCAGCAATCGACGGGGGAAGGCCGTCCTCCTCGTCTCCGGCCAGTTCGGCCGCCGCCACGCTCCGGTGCCGTGCGTCGCGAGCAGAGCCTCCCCAGTCCATCCAGTACCACCGTTCGACTCCCCTTGCCCTTGCGGAGCCACCCACCTCTCTAACTTGACCGGGAGCTACCGAAGCTCGAGACCCCAATTGTTCCCGAAGCCACCGTCCGCCGCGGAGCTTGCCGCCGGCGACTCCCTTCGTCCCCGCCAACCCTTCGACCACTGGGAGGACCGCCCTGGACTGGCGGATCCATCCCTGCCCTCAGAACCTCGTAGGGAGCCGCCGTTCGTCGACGGCGATCGCCGGAGCCCCGCCCCCGATCAGACAGAGGAGGGAGGCATGGGCGACTGGTCAAACTTGACCAGTGGGCACAAGGGACCCACTGTCAGCGACACAGTGACGGCCCGCGCTGGCTTAAGTGGAAGCGTATTCCCCCGAATACGTCTTCGCTAAGTGAAAAGCGTAAGCTCCCCGAAACGTTTTCTTTTCCTGATTTTTATTAAAAACAGATTTTGACTAAACTTTGACTGGCTATAACTTTTTAAATATAAGTCCAATTGATTTGATTCTTTTTCTGTTGTTTCTCAAATTTTGTCTAGTTTATTTTAATGTTTATTTGAAAATTTTCCAAACAACTTTTTTGTACTGTTTTGAAACGATGTGTTAATTTAATTTTTTCTTAAATAGGATTTTGGAGAGGGAGGCAACTTTCAAAAAAATGCACCCCCACTTGCATACTCTTGAAGGCAAGCATTCTGAACCCCGGCATAATATTTGTTGTGTATCATTTGATGCAAATACGACACCACCTTGACGCGAAGTATTCTTTATTTTATGTGGTGTCATGATCATATTCATGAGTGCATAATGATGATTCCTTGCTGTTGGGATTTTGATATGCTTCTGATAGTGACCACCCTCGTATGCCTTTCATGCCTACCGGAAGGAATCTGGGAAAGCCTCTGTCTTGGGTAGACACGAGCTTGGCCCAAATCCTTCGTCAAGACGGTTATGTCCGGTAGGGCATGGGGAGGTATGATGAGTGGTGATTCTGTCTGATTGGGTGAAATATATTTCTTATACTTATCATGCAGGAAATGCTTTAACCTCCTGAGTCGACCATAGATCGAGTCTTGTTCCAGTAACCCCCATACTTGTTTCGTACTACCACTTGTCCCTGCCATAGGTAGGGTACGGTTCAGTAAATTGTCAACCCCTTTCCTAGCACACACCGTACAGAGAGGCCATGGTGGAAGATACCGGCTGCATCCGGTAGGCATGCCATCTGGTCCGCGGGCATGGGTGTTTCCGGTTGGGACCGAGAGGGGGGCACCCCTTAGAGCGCGCGAATATAAATTTGATCCCATGCTACTCGAGGTTGTAGGCTCCCCACTTAGAGTTTCGCTTAACGAGTGTCATGGGTGATTCCAGACACCGGTAAGTTAGGCTGGTGTGTGCGGTCAGGTGTGTTTTCGATTAAAAGACCGTAGACGAAATTAGTTCCGATGGACTAAAGGAATCCGTTGCTCGTGGGTAAAGAGTACACCCTCTGTAGAGATTATACCTATTCGAATAGCCATGTCCATGGTTAAGTACTACAGTCTGGGATGGGTCAAGTGTCGGTCTTAGTGTCGGTCTTCAGAGGAAAGATTGCTAAACCAAAACATGGATCATGACTTGTGACTCATGATGATTATGATTACTGTTATTATGGACTAACCATTTACATTATTTGAATATCCCTGGGACGGCTCTACCTCCTGGATATTCACTGTGATTGTTCTCATATAAGCCCTTTATGTGGTGTCGCGGAGACGCCCAACTATGGCATGCTCATTATCCATTTACTTTATAAGCCCTTTATGTGGTGTCACGGAGACGCCCGACTGTGGCATGCTTGTTATTCATTTACTTTATAAGCCCTTTATGTGGTGTCACACAGACGCCCGACTGTGGCATGCTTGTTATTCATTTACTTTATAAGCCCTTTATGAGACGTCGCTCAGACGCCCGACTGTGGCATGCTTGTTATTCAATTACTTTATAAGCCCTTTATGTGGTGTCGCACAGACGCCCGATCGGTGCATCCTATTTCTACTCCCTTATTACATATTCATGTTGTATATGAATAACCTGGTTGCGTGCATTATGGATTCTTATTTTGTGACTGACGTTGTGATCATGAAATATTTTGGAGCATGATTATCAATTGTTATATTATACCTGTGATCATAATGTTTGCGAGTACATTCAAAGTACTCACTGGCTTGTCCCTGGCTATTGTCTTGGCCAGATTTCTTGCGTGGAGAGGAGCGTTGCGATGACAGCCCCAGAACCTATGCAATGGTGATAGGAGCCTCGCGAAGATAGGAGTTATCCAGGTCAGCTGTTCCTGTGGGAAATGGAGTCCCATAGACGCTGATGAACCACAAACCGCTTCCGCCATCAACCACTAGAAGCCATTTGTTGTACTCATAGGCCAGGATGGTCTTGTACTACACATTTTGTATTTCGCTTGGAGTTTCTGTATCAAGTTGGTGTCTCATCAGCTAACAGTAATCCTGGGGCTGGTGAGCACAAGGGCCATTTTTTGGAAAATTAATATCCCGAAAACCCGGTCCTGACAACCTTGGTATCAGAGCCAGGATGACCATTGGCTAATCCTATCTTGGCTAGGTCAATAAACCTAGGTAAATCAACCCACCAGACCTTAACCTAACCCCGGCCAAGCTTCTCGTGTAAGATAGCCACACAGTGACCCCGACACCTTTTTGGCAGTCGGTGCCCAACCTATCAGCCTAGCCTGTCGATCACGCGCCAGTGACCGACACCTAAATTGTCTCTTTCGCAAGCGTGCGAAGGAAGACTCCGTCCCGTTTTTCTATAAAAAGGGCACACTAGCCTCAACCCAGCACGACACAACCTCTACGCCAAAACCAAGCTATAATGCCCGGACCCATTGTTCACAATGGGACCACAGCAACCAACCTTGGAGGTTTTGTGACCATGCTAGCAAACCTCACCCGTCGTGCCTTTGCATTAGAAGAGCCCCCAGAGTATGTTGTATACCAAGGGCCCATGAGCGGTGAGAGTCGTCAAGTCCGGGCCACTGTGCACGTCTATGGTAGGGGTCTATCGCCAGAACGCCCCTACAGGTTCACCGGAAGAACAACTTCCTTTGAGCCACAAGCCATCCAACTAGCTGCTCGAGAGGCTATAGTTCAACTCCAGCACTTGTCGCCCAGGGTTAATTGTCGCTCGTTCTACTACTACCCCAGCCGTGACGGGTATGGTAGACCACCCCAGGTTGCCAACGGAGATCACGAGACGGATCCTGCATTGTTGCATCTGGCGCGCTATGTAAGTGCACTAGAGGAACTATTCGATCAAATCACCCTTGATCTGATCGCAGCTCGTGGAGAACTAGTTCGCCAAGCCCCGGCAAGAAGAGGAGATGAGCCCGACGCCGACAACCCAGTCGTGTTGTTCGGACAACCAATCGAACCCTTGAGGTCTGCCCCAGCCATCGACCAAAACACTTTGGTGTCCCCGGAAGTGCTTCGTCGCCTTTTGGGAACACGCTCCAACGGGATCGTGGCCAACAACCCCCGCGATGGTCATCATCGCTACCCCGACCCTGCAGCACCTCAGCCCCATCCAGCAAACCCCGACGGTGAAACCCGTGGAGAAGCCTCGGCGTCCACAAGGCACGCCCGCTTAGATATAAACGAGGTAGACTAAGTCACTCGAGTGGTACCGAGTCTTAGTATGTCCACGCCCTGTAATCGTGTGATATTGTATCACCATAATTAAATGTTGTCTGCTTGTATGCCCCTATTTTTAATAGTAGCCATGCATGAGTATGTTGATGTACGATTGCATTTTTAATTCAGGGCGTAGCTTCCAAGAACCACCCCGACGACACCCATAGTAATACATCACTTTTGTGAGACATGTATATCTGTGGCATTGACCCCGACCCCATAGAGCAGAACCGACAAACTAGTTGCCCCTCACCGTGATAAATGACCCAGCCCAGATGCTATATAAAAGGCCACCTCGTAACCTTGCCCAGTACCCCTCACCTTGTGCACAACGCTCACAACCATTCCTTTGCCATGCTCAAATTGAGGATCACCCCATCCACCTCGAAGTATTGGGCAGTAGTGCACATCCCTCCCGCAACCCCAAACCAAGACCCAACGGAAGTCTCCTTCGTGGGAAAATCTATGCCGACCCCACAAATGGCCATAGAAGCCGCTGCGTATGAAGCGCTTGCTCGCCTTCGATTCGCGGTACCCTATGCCAGCGAACGAGGGTATTATTACTTCCCGAGTCGTGCAGCACCCGAAGAAGTAGCATCGTTTCCCGATGGACGAATTGAGAGAGACCCAGTACTGGCCAAGCTTGCCCAGTATGTCATCGCTCAAGAGCGTTTGACCCAGCGAGTAATGGGTTATCTCCAGAGCCTCGCTGATTTAAATCCTCAGATTGCCATCGGCAGACCACTGAGGCCCGACCAGGAGAGACGCATTCATCGACTAGTCAATCCGCTTCCCCCGATAGAAGAAGAGTGTGCCCCAGTACCAGAGACGTTTTCTCAGGACCCTATCCGTTTACTGTTTTCATTGTAGATGTCACTGCTATGTTTATTGTCCCAGCGTTTATTGATGTATTGCAACTTATGCGTGGTATCCTAAATTGGTGCGATGGATTAAATATCTGGTTTCAATTAATGAGAGTAGTTTTTACTGCTGTTAATTTTGATTTAACTGTCGTCGCTCTTGGTAAATTCGGAAGTGAGATTTTTCCCCGAGTTATTGTGGCATATATCTCTTCACGACATAGATTTTTATTCACGCAGCACCACGACAGCAGACCCACAACCCCAAACCACTCGACCACGTGCACTAATTGCAAATCCTCGTGCACCTCTTGCATCTAATTAGTTACCTCCCTAGCACACCACAGTCTCTGAAGGAGAGAATTGTGGGTAATTATTCGGGTGCAAGTTGCCTACAACACACTGACAGCAGTTAGCACCGGACACCGCACTTAATCCTCATGATCACCGCCACCGCGGAGAGCTAACACTCGAGCGGCAGCATCACGACGATCATCGAGGATCATCGCGCACAAGAGCACGGAGAACCCCAGCAATGCCGCCAACCCTACGCACACCAGGATCATGTACCAGTCCGGCATCACCTCCGCCATTAGAGCCTCGTCTCGAGCTCCTGCAAACAGAGATGGAGGAGAAGGAAGGAGAAGGAGAAGTGAGGCCAGGTGTGAGGAAGAAGAAAGGAGCACCTCGGTCATTTTATAGCTCGAGATCGGTGTATGGTGGGCGAAGTCCACCAGCGCCGCTCGTCGCTCGATCGCCGGTGTTCGAAGGCGAATCCACGAGCAGTGCCGGCAGCGCACTGGCCCGCGAGGTGATCGAGTGTCTTGAAATCAGGACGTTCTTGAATCATCAGGGCTAGGATGTCAAACGAACTATCAAGTGATCTCAGCAGCGTCTTGACGATTTCATGTTTGGTGATCTCAGTGGCGCCGAGGGCTTGAAGCTCATTTGTGATGTCAGTGAGCCGATCAAATATGTGCTGGACATTCTCATTGTCATTTCGCTTGAAGCGGTTGAAGAGGTTGCGAAGAACACTGATTCTTTGATCTCTCTGGGTTGAGACGCCTTCATTGACCTTGGAGAGCCAGTCCCAGACCAGCTTGGATGTCTTCAAGGCACTCACACGGCCATACTGTCCTTTTGTCAGATGGCCACAGATGATATTTTTGGCAGTAGAGTCCAGTTGAGTGAACTTCTTGACATCAGCAGCAGTGACACCTTCTCCAGCCTTGGGAACGCCGTTCTCGACGACATACCATAGGTCGACGTCAATGGCTTCAAGATGCATGCGCATCTTATTCTTCCAGTAGGGATATTCAGTTCCATCAAAGACGGGGCACGCAGCGGAGACTTTGATTATCCCTGCAGTCGACATAGCTAAAACTCTAGGTGGTTAAATCGAATCACATAGAACAAGGGAGCACCTTGCTCTGATACCAATTGAAAGTGCGTTATATCGACTAGAGGGGGGGTGAATAGGCGATTTTTATGAAAGTCTTCAAAACGTGAGAGTTATGAAGACAAACAGCGAAGATTATGCCTATTACTATGCAGCGGAAGTTAGATTACACTAGGCCAGCCATGGTCATGTATTCAATAGAGTGAAAGCACAATGACAAACAACTACAGTGTAATAAGGATCAGGTAGGAAGAAGTTATGAAGCCAAACAGATCATACATTCACGTTGTGAAGACAAAAATGAAGCAAGCATGCAATGGCTTCACAATGTGTAATAGTAAGAAAAGGAAGTGAAGATGAAACCAGTGACTCGTTGAAGACAATGATATGTTGGACCAGTTCCAGTTGCTGTGAAAACTGTACGTCTGGTTGGAGCGGCTAGGTATTTAAACCTTAGGACACACAGTCCCGGACACCCAGTCCTGAACACACAGTTCAGGACACCAAGTCCTCACCGTATTCTCCTTGAGCTAAGGTCACTTAGTCCTCGCCCAATCACTCTGGTAAGTCTTCAAGGTAGACTCCCAAACCTTCACAGACTTCGTTCACTGGCAATCCACAATGTCTCTTGGATGCTCTGAACACGACGCCTAACCGTCTGGAGGATTCACAGTCCTCAAGTGTAATAAGTCTTCAGATCACACAGACAAGAAGACCTAAGTGATGCCCAATTTGCTCTGGCTCTGGGTGGTTAGGGCTTTTCTCCTCACTAGGAATTTTCTCTCAAAGGCTTCGAGGTGGGTTGCTCTCAAACGACAAAAGCCGTGCACTGAAATCTGAGCAACCAACCGTTTATGGTTGTGGGGGTGGGCTATTTATAGCCACTTGGCAACCCGACCTGATTTGTCCGAAATGACCCTGGGTCACTAAGGAACTGACACGTGTCTCAACGGTCAGATTTTAAACTCTCATGGCAACTATACTTGGGCTACAAGCAAAGTTGACTTGTCCAGCTCTAGACAAGATTCGCTCTCATTGTCTTCACTCGAAGACATAGGTTTTTGGTTTTGAGCATCACTTCAGTCATTCTGACTGGTTCTCTTGGACCCCACTTAACAGTACGCTGGTTCCTATGACTCAAGACAAGAGAAGAAGAACTACGAAAGATCTAAGTCTTCGAGCTCCATAGGCTTCATAACGTGTCTTCTTTTGTCATAGTCTTCAAAGTGAATATCTTCATATACCACCTTTGACTTCAATGTCTTCATACATTTTTGGGGGTCATCTCTGGTAGTAAAACCGAATCAATGAGGGACTTCTACCTGTGTTATCCTGCAATTCTCACGAGCACATTAGTCCCTCAACTAGGTTTGTCGTCAATACTCCAAAACCAACTAGGGGTGGCACTAGATGCACTTACAGTTGCCCACGTGACATTTTAGTTGAACTGCACAAGACACTCATTCCAAAAAAAGTGTTTTGTGTAGTTCACCAAAAGGTCACAATAGCAACAAGGTGAAATGGATATCCCTATCTGGACAAAAAGATAGAAAGTAAACAATTGTTGGTCAATAAGAATATATGAAACATATACAAAATGAAAAGAAGCATCTTAATTATGTTCATGGCAATCATGCAAGGACAGTGGAAATTTTAAAACGTCAGCAATGCTTCATGTTACCAGAAGCATTACGATCAACAATGAGATTCCTCAAATATGGGATTACTTTAATGGTGGCATTGCTTGTTTACCAGACATAGTAAATCAACAACAGCTAAAGAGTTGGTTTAAGGGCATGGGACCGTGGGGACACCAGGACACTCAGCAGCGTAAAGGAGCAACTTACTTATCATACCGGGGAAAACAGCAGGAGTGCCATTTGTAACACAGTTTAATTGCATCTTATCACTGGAGGCTTTAGATTAACAATAACACTGGTTAGACATGTCCCTAAGGTAACAGTGTGATCGCTTCATTTTACATGCGCCCTTACATTAACAACAGCAAAAGGTTGGTATAAGGACATGCGACAGTGGACGCATAAGCACAATGTACCTACAAGGAGGCATAAAGTGGTGATGCCGAGTTTGTTCATGCTATGTGAGGGCATCAAACCTAATCCTGGAGACCTTGTACTATGTGAGGGCAGCAAATCTAATCCTGGAGACCTTTTACTATGCGAGGGTAGCAAATCTAATCCTGGAGACCTTTTACTATGTGAGGGCAGCAAATCTAATCCTGGAGACCTTTTACTATGTGAGGGCAGCAAATCTAATCCTGAGACCTTTTACTATGTGAGGGCAGGAAATCTAATCCCGAGACCTTTTACTATGTGTGGGCAGCAAATCTAATCCTGGAGACCTTTTAGTATGTGATGGCAGCAAATCTAATCCTGGACATACTCTGTTGACTTGTCCACGAACCGCCACTTTCTATCCTTTTTTCAACCAATAATAGATCTATTCCTTATCCAGTTTGTACTGTGTTTTCCCATTATTTCCCTTTTCAACCAAGAGACCGGTTGGGTATCCGGTTTCTACTACTTTCACCATATTATTTCCTCTTTGAATCAAGTCCTAGATTCATGCTACAACTTTCCCCCTTTCTTCGTTGTTTGAACAAAGCCCTAGATTCGAATGCATGAAGTAGATTTACCTCTAATAATACTAAAAATTTAGGTGGCTTTGGAAGAGGTGATGGGAGTAGAAAAAGATGCACATGCAGACACGTGGGGAGCTGGGGCAGTAGAGCAAGGCCGCTTTCAAAGAACTTATACCTGAGGGTCGCCGGGATGTCGGGGGGTGGCAGGTCGGATCTGCGGACAATACGGCAGGGAGGAAGAAGGGTCAGAGGACCTCCCGAGCCGGCGCTATGTCGGAGAGAACGTCACGGGCAGAGGATCGGGCCCCACCGGCAGCTGTGGGTTTCCTCCCTCGGCGGCGATGACCACGTGAACGATGCCTGCGGTCACCAGCACCGTCTGGAAACACTGCGCGGTGTGGGGCCGCAGACCGGCGCCTTGGATGATTTGGCACAGCCGACTGCCGCTCGCGTCCATCGCCTCCATAGGTGCTTGTGGCTTCTGGTCACTTGGTCTTGGATTGGAGTGAGCAGTGTTGTGCAGAGACTTGAGAGTAGATGGATTGGAGTGGTGGGGCTATACTAGCAAGTAGTTGTACGTACTAGTACAATAGTGGGCTCACATAGCAATTTTGTCTCATGCAAGAGCCTGGCTATATGCGTGCTCCAATGTTCACAACTACAACGTTTGGTTTGCGCTTGGCTCTTCGCCTCTTCGAGAAGGCGAACAATGATGTTACTACTACTGCTTCTACAGTGTCGAATCCACTGCTGCATGTCCGTCCACCGCGAGCGGGACGGATAGCTTGTTGTAGAAGTACTACTAAGCAAAAGCCTGTCCTCGTTTGCGAGGAACCACGCGCATGGGTGAGGGAGAAGGCGTGTAGTAAAATCAAGCTTCTCCTCGTTGTACGAGTTGACGCGACACATCATAGCACTGGCCCCACATGCTTGCCTCTAAACTTGGCTGAAAGACCCGCAGTGTACAATATATTTGCTGCAACCTCTAACATTTACCCACCACAAATTAAAATATATGTGGTCGTATGCATCGTTCTGATGCAGAGGCCGGGGAGTCCCCCCTTTTCGAAAAAAAACAAATTAAAATATATATTCCTGTCTTGACCAGATGAGCGTGCAAACTACAATCACCAGGGTGTCAGGTAGGGCCAGAAGACTATTTTAATTTTTTTTAAAAACTTTGAGACGGCCACATAGCATGGAGCCGACCCCAACGATTTTAAGCTTACATGCACGGTACACGCTATCCTAGACTACTCTACACATGAAACTGCCACACGAGCGTCCGGGCTGCGCTTGGCTCTTCGCCTCTTTGGGAAGTCGAACAATGATGGAGTACTACTGCACTGGAGGAGTACTACAGTACGCTTCTGGCCATCTGACACCGATTGAACTGCTACATGTCCACCGCGTGCGGGAGGGAGAGCGTGTAGCGAAAGCTTCTCCTAGTATTGCCAGCCACCACGTTCATGGGCGAGGGAGGGACGCTCCTGCCTTTGCGTGTATGACAGGTGGACCCGACAGGTGTGTGGCCAACCTGTCATACAGCCAAAGGCACGTGCAGTTAAGTCCGCGAGGGATAGGATAATCAAACTTCTCGTTGATGTACGAGTTGACGCGACACATCAAAGCACCGCACTCGATATATTTCAATAATTTGCGTTTACCGATGCATTAATTACAACGCATGCATGCATGTCGTGACTCTCCTTTTGATACTCCCTCCGGTCCTTTTTACTCTGCATATTAGGTTTGTTTGAAGTCAATCTCATCCAACTTTGACCAAATTTATAAAAAAAATTATTAACATTCACATAACAACATATTTATTATTAGATCCATCTCGAAATATATTTTCATATTATATTTATTAGATGTTATAGATGTTAATATTTTTTAATATAAATTTGGTCAAACTTAGCAAACTTTGATTTCAGACAAAGCTAATGTGCGGAGTAAAAAGGACCGGAGGGAGTACTTGCATGTGTTGATTTAATGCACCTTAATGTGCGGAGTATAAAATATGTGACAAGCAGCAAGGATCCCGACGATGTAGACGTGCAGGAGCTGACCTTCTTGACAGTTCCGCCCAAGCTGCTGGCCGGGGCTAAGCTTGTGTCCCTCCACATTCAGATTGACAAGCTCACGTCCTAAATATTTCTACAGTGCCTTCTGTTTATCTTAGTAATATGCTAATATAGGGATTACCTTGGTCTACTTTAGCTTAAGAAATGGTGGGTTTTGGTGGCGATGCAGCAATTACTTCGACATCATATCAGTAATTTCCAACAGTCGAATGGATATTTTGTGTCTATTGGATATAAAGTTCCTTTGGGTAAGAAGTACTACTTGTCATCAAAATGGATAAAAGGAGATGTATGTAGACGTATTTTAGTTCTAGATACGTCCCTTTTTATCCATTTTGATGACAAGCACTCCCTCCGTTCCACAATACATGCCTTCCATTTGTCAAAATATAGATGTATCTAGACATGTTTTAGTATATAGGTACATCCATGATAGAGCCAATCGGATGGTTGAGAACACTACAATTCGTAGCTACAGATGCGTGTGTGACTCCCAAATGCAGAAGCCGGGGGTCATCATCCTCCTTTTTGAGAAAAAATAGACACGTGTGTGAGAGGACGAGTGCGTGCGTGCACCTCTTCTCTTCCTGTATAACGTACTAGTAAACTCAGAGTACAAGTTTTTGTGGGTGGCACGATGGTGCGTGCGAGAAGTCCCGAGAGATAGGTTTAATGCGTCTGAAAAAAGACTAGCCTAGAGCTCGCCACGCGGCTATTCCTGTCGAACGCCCCATTAACTGTAAGATATGTATACGACGGTGCCAGTTATTGCGCGTACACATCAGTACTCCCTCCTTTCCGGTTTATAGGGCTTAATTCAAAAATCTCACCAACCAAGATGGTGAGTGGTGGAATATTTTTTGTAGTTTGCAAAAGCACCTAATTAATGCTCTTGTTTTTCTCAAAAAATTATGTTTATCAATGCATTAATTGCAATGCATGCATGCATAAAGTACATGCATTGGTCAATTTTCTCTTAATACTTGCATGCAATGATTTAATGCATCTTGAAATCTGAACATATGTTGGGGAACAACCAAATTGAGCCTTATAAAATGGAAAAACTAAAATTTTGAGATAAGCCCTATAAAACCGGAAAGGAGGGAGTAGAAAAAGAAGTACTCCATCCGGGAATAGTGCCGCACTTCGAAACTAGAACCGTCAATAAATTTTGAGCTTGCGTCTCGTCACATTCCAAATTACTCCATGCTATATTGAATTGCAAACATGTTCACACCGATCACAACCTAAACGGTTTCCCACTTAGGAGCGTATTAGTACTCAGTTATAAATACTAGTATGCCAAGATGACTGCACATTCCTCCTCAACTCCTCATCCACAAAAACAAACAAGTCATTCAGCATCCTTCCCTTGCGTCTGCCATGGCCAGCGTGAGTTCTGGGTCGAGAGATTGCCACCAGGGAGAGGCGAGCATGGAAGCGAAAGCACGAGAGATGTCCCGCCTCGCTGCGAGAGCAGCCGACATGTCCCGTCGCGCGGAAGTAGCAGCACAGAGGTCTCGCCGCGCCGCTGAAGCAGCACGGAGGTCCCGCCACGCCGTCGATGCAGCAGACTGGTCCGGCTACGCCGCGGAAGCAGCAGAGATGTCCCGCCACGCCGCGGCGGCCTGGGAAAATTTCTCGCGGGCAGGCGACGACTGTAACAGGCGCATGCATGCGATCGTCCATAGCCAGATGGATCAGATCTCCGGCTGGGCGAGGTTGCGATATGACATGAAAGCCTCGTTTGAACAGGCTACCGGCGTCATCCGGCAACTAAGGGAGGGCAATGAGAGGTTCTAGGCCGAGCGCGACCTACTGAGGGAGAAGATCGTCTGAAGTGCAGACCAGCAGGAGGAGACCAGTGCCTTGTTGAAGAGGACCGGCGTCATCGTCAAGAAACTTATGGACGAGAATGACAGGCTCCGCAATGAGCATCAAAGGCTGGTGGAGGAATCCGTGGATGTTCTCAAGCAACGTCTTGAGGACACGAAAGGGATCATCGCCGCTCGCTGCAGAGACTAGTTCCCGCAGCCTGCAGCAACGCATCAAGAAAGTAGAGATCAGCGAGCCAGATCCTTGTCTTCCTTATTCTTTTGCCCTTGTGTATTTTGGGCATAGCCGCATGTGGATTTTTTAATTATCTTTCTAATTATGTAAGACAATTAATCGTCCTTATCTTTATGTGGAAGATCAATGTTGCGAGGCTGGAATGAAGAAAACTCTTGCTGTGGCGACCCTGGCGTTGCTGTTCTTCTAGTTGCTGTTGGGCTTCCTTCAGTTTCCTGGGTTTTTTTAATGTAATAATCGGTTTAGGGTGTGGATTGTGTCGTCGGTTGTGAAATGTTGGGTTCTAGCGCGGATGTTTGGCCTTTGTTGGCCTCTTGGGATGTTGCGATTTCAATCTGGTAGCTTTTAGTCCTTCGTGTTAGGCTGGAGTTGTGCTGAACTTCTTGTGAATTGTGGTGGTTTTCAGTAATGAAAATCGGAAGGGGCAAGCCCTTCTTTGATCAAAAAAATTTAATCGTCCTTATATATTCATCAGTCTTGCTATAAGTCGCAGTAGATGCTATATAGGTCCGTCGGATCTTACATCAAGATCTGTGCTTTCAGATTTTCTTTTTTCTCTCTTAAATCTCAGTCGAGTGATACATAGCCACGCCATTAAACAGAGGCTCGGGCGCCATTAATGGAGACTCTGTGATCTAGAAGTAGATGTGTCTAGAGGGGGGGATTAGACACTTAGTGCTAAAGTTGCAATTTTTAATCTTTTTCGGTTTAAGTGGAGTTTAGGCACAATTTCAACACACACAATACATATCAAGCAAGCATGCAAAGAGTATATGAGCAGCGGAATGTAAAGCATGCAACTTGCAAGAATGTAAAGGGAAGGGTTTGGAGAGAATTCAAACGCAATTGGAGACACGGATGTTTTTCCCGTGGTTCGGATAGGTGGTGCTATCCTACATCCACGTTGATGGAGACTTCAACCCACGAAGGGTAACGGTTGCGCGAGTCCACACAGGGCTCCACCCAAGGGCAACGGTTGCGCGAGTCCACACAGGGCTCCACCCACGAAGGGTCCACGAAGAAGCAACCACCCACAAAGGGTCCACGAAGAAGCAACCTTGTCTATCCCACCATGGCCAATGCCCACACAGGACTTGCCTCACTAGGCGGTAGATCTTCACGAAGTAGGCGATTCTCCTTGCCCTTACAAACTTCTTGGTTCAACTCCACAATCTTGTCGGGGCTCCCAAGTGACACCTAGCCAATCTAGGAGACACCACTCTCCAAGAAGTAACAAATGGTGTGTAGGTAATGAACTCCTTGCTCTTGTGCTTCAAATGATAGTCTCCCCAACACTCAACTCTCTCTCATAGGATTTGGATTTAGTGGAAGAAGATTTGAGTGGAAAGCAACTTGGGAAGGCTAGAGATCAAGATTCATATGGTAGGAATGGAATGTCTTGGTCTCAACACATGAGTAGGTGGTTCTCTCTCAGAACATATGAGTTGGAATGATGTGTGTGTTCTGATGGCTCTCTCACTGAATGAGAAAGAGGTGGAGGGGTATATATAGCCTCCACACAAAATCCAACCGTTACACAGTTTTCCAATCTCGGTGGGACCGAATCAATAAAACTCGGTCTGACCGAAATAGTAAACCTAGTGACCGTTAGGAATTTCGGTGGGACTGACATGCAACTCGGTAGGACCGATTCGGTTAGGGTTTGGGCATAACGTAATCTCGGTGAGACCGATTACACAAACTCGGTGAGACCGAATTTGGTAATTAGCTAACCAGAGGGTTGGTCAGGCAAACTCGGTGGGACCGATTTGCTCTTTCGGTGAGACCGAGTGGAACTCGGTGAGACCGAAAAGTTACAAAGGGGAAACACTGAGTTTACATTGCAATATCGATGGGACCGATTGCATATCTCGGTGGGACCGAGAATATTGCCATAGGTAACAGAGAGTTTGCAAGCCCATCTCGGTGAGACCGAGATCCTTATCGGTAGAACCGAATTGCTAGGGTTTGGTAGTGGCTAATGACAAGTGAAACTCGGTGGCGCAGGATGGGAAGAATCGGCGGGACCGAGTTTGGCTTAGGGTTTAGGGTCATATGTGGATATGGGAAAGTAGTTGAGGATTTTGGAGCATATCATTAAGCACATGAAGCAAGAGGCTCATTAAGCAACACCTCATCCCTCCTTGATAGTATTGGCTTTTCCTATGGACTCAATGTGATCTTGGATCACTAAAATATAAAATGAAGAGTCTTGAGCTTTTGAGCTTGAGCCAATCCATTGTCCTTAGCATCTTGAAGGAGTTCCCACAACCTTTAGTCCATGCCACTCCATTGTTGAACTTATCTGAAACATGCTAGATAGAAGTGTTAGTCCAACAAGAGATATGTTGTCATCAATTATCAAAACCACCTAGGGAGCACTTGTGCTTTCAATCTCCCCCTTTTTGGTAATTGATGGCAACATACATCAAAGCTTTAGATAAAGATATACAGAACAGCAAGTAAAGCTTTGGAAGAACATGTAGCAAGCATAGGCTCCCCCTACATGTATGCACTCATGTAAATATGAAATATAGAGGCATGTGAGAGCATAATCATGACAGAGTAGGCAATGTGTTACATGTATCTTGGCCATATGCATCAGAGTAAAAGATTATCAAGAAAAATACCTTCATGCTCATGAGTCCTTCTTGCAAACAGTATGTACATAAGCAAGAACTCCTCATACTCATGATTTTGATGCATATACTTACCTTGTGGTCTCGAGTTGGCTTAGGATGGAATGAACCTGCAAACAAGGTTAGATAACACAGGTACGTCCACTAGCTAGAGCAAACAAAAGAAAGCACAAGAATGCCAAGACTGGGATGACATGTAGAGAGTGATAACATTGGATTCAACATGTCCCCAAGAATAAAGATATGCAATGAATTTGGCTGATTTCTTTTCCTTTATGTGTCTTGCTCCCCCTGAATTTTACATGGGATATTGGGAGAAGATAGGAAACAGAAAATCAGAGTTGAATAGAACTTAATTTAAATGGGTTCATATGAACATGTCTTTCCCCCAAAAATACATGTGGCATCTCTCCTCTTGAACATCAAGCATCTGGGATCCTTGAGTATTTTTCTCTCCCTGGAAATCTCTCTCTCCCCCTTAACAACATCTGGGATCCTTGAGACTTTCTCTCCCCCTTAATACTTTTTCTCTCTTGGTGTGATCTCTCTTTCCTACAAGCTTTGATGTGATCTCTCTCTCCCCCTTTGACATCAATTTCCAAGAAGGTTTTTCCTGGAATCCGTCGAATGGGTTTGGTCCTTGAGATTCAGCACAAAGTAGAGGATAAAATTGTGATGCTTGTGGAGGACAAGATTCATTGAGTGGAGCTGGATCATAAGAAATGTAGAACAAGTGGCAAACTGTTTTTCTGATTGCAAAGTCGGTGGCACCGAGTGGCACATTTCGGTGGTACCGAAAAGATTCGGTTGGACCGAAATTTGCAAGTCGGTGAGACCGAGTTTACACAGAGAAAAACACTTGTCACCTCAGCTCACTAGTCAAGTAAGGTCTCATAAAGATTTGCAATGAATTAGCTGAAGGATTTGCAAGAAATTTGATGCAGAAATATGCAGAACAAAACAAATAGGAAAAAGTGAAAGTTTCTAGATGAAGTTTTTTTTGTTCGTTTGAGAGAGAAGGAAACAAATATGCAGGGAACAAATGCAATAACTCAGAAAAGGACACAAGAGAACTTCATCTAGAATTGGGCGGTGACATAGTCACCTATGTTAGAGTATATTGACTTAGGAGTCAAGTGAGGACACTTGATCATAGGTCATACTCATCGTTTAAGCTCAAAATGGGGTTACCATTTTTCGTTTAAGCATCTTGATGTATTCACATCTTGTTGAGTTGCTTTGACTCATGTCTTGGAGTTAAGCTTCTCTAAGATGGAATGACATACCTTGGGTGGTGATGTGGTTCTTGCTCATGTAGTTGAACTTGTGTGGGTGCTCAGGGTTGATGTAGTTCATCAAGAGTTGGGAGCACCACTTGGAGTTTGAGTTCATCTACCTACATGGTTTGTTCTTGCAAGGAAGAGCACTTGTGTATCCAAAAATGACAATCATGAAGCTTAACATAGAATTTGTCAAAGGATATGTTTGAATGGTTTTGTGCTTTCTTGTCTTCAACCACTATTGTGTAGAGTCTTGGTCTTGTAGAGATTGCTCAAGATGTGAGTGAGTCGCAATCTCATGGAATTAAATTCATCCAAGCACCTACATGGGTTAGACAACATGCAAGGTGCAAATATATCCAAGACATAAGATAGTTATCATAAGAGATATATCATGGATTAGTCATAAGCTCATGTCTTGCATGTATCCAATGGAGTTTCTACTCCAAGTTTGAGGCATCAATGATGTTCAATTCTCCTCTCAACCTGCAAAACACTTTCTCATCAAGCGGTTTAGTGAATATATCCGCTAATTGCTTATCGGTGCGAACATGCTTAAGATTGATGTCACCCTTAGCAACATGATCTCGAATGAAATGATGACGAACTTCAATATGCTTAGTTTGAGAATGTTGTACATGATTATGACCAATTTTGATAGCACTTTCATTGTCACAAAGCAGTGGAACATGTCTCACATAAATCCCATAATCTTTAAGAGTTTGGGTCATCCAAAGTAATTGAGCGCAACATGAACCAGCGGCAATGTATTCCGCTTCGGCGGTGGATAAGGATACCGAGTTTTGTTTCTTGGAAGACCAAGACACAAGAGATCTACCAAGAAATTGACAAGTACCCGAAGTGGACTTTCTATCAACCTTGTCTCCGGCATAATCTGAGTCGGAATAGCCAACAAGATCAAAAGAAGACCTCTTAGGATACCAAATGCCAAAATTTGGTGTATGGATTAAATATCTCACTATCCTTTTTACAGCCTTAAGATGACAATCTTTAGGAGCAGCTTGATATCGAGCACACATGCACACACTTAGCATAATATCGGGACGTGAAGCACATAGGTATAACAATGAACCAATCATAGAGCGATAAACCTTTTGATCAACAGGTTCACCATCTTTGGTCAAGTCATTATGTCCACTAGTAGGCATGGGTGTAGACATACCTTTGCATTCTTGCATATTGAACTTCTTGAATAAGTCCTTGGTGTACTTTGTTTGAGAGACAAATGTACCTTCCTTAGTTTGCTTGATTTGCAACCCGAGAAAGAATTTGAGTTCGCTCATCATAGACATCTCAAACTTCTCTGACATTAGCTTTCCAAACTTTTCACTAAAGAGAGGGTTAGTTGAACCAAATATGATGTCATCAACATAAATTTGGCATACAAATAGTTCTCCATTAACCCTTTTAGTAAAAAGAGTAGAATCAATTTTACCAATTTCAAAACCACTTGTAGTAAGGAACTTGGTCAAGCATTTATACCATGCTCTAGGAGCTTGTTTAAGACCATAAAGAGCTTTGTGAAGTTTGTAAACATGATTTGGTTTTTTAGGATTGACAAAGCCGGGAGGTTGTTTGACATAAACTTCCTCCTCTATTTCTCCATTTAGAAAAGCACTTTTAATGTCCATTTGGTACAAGGTGATATTATGGTGATTAGCACAGGCAAGTAAGATGCGAATGGACTCAGGTCTAGCAACGGGAGCATACGTCTCACCATAGTCCATACCTTCGACTTGTGTGTATCCTTGGGCGACGGGACATGCTTTGTTGCGAACCACTTGTCCATCTTCATCTTGCTTATTGCGAAACACCCATTTGGTACCAATGATGTTGTGGTTGTTGTCGGGCTTCTCAACCAATGTCCAAACTTGGTTTCTCTCAAAGTTATGTAGCTCTTCATGCATAGCGTTTATCCAATCCGGATCTTCCAATGCTTCTTCAACCTTCATTGGTTCAATGCTAGAGATGAATGAATAGTTTTCACAAAAGTTAGCTAAACGAGTTTTTGAGCGAGTGATTCTCCCGGTTTGTATATCATTGAGGATTTTCTCGACGGGATGATCTTTGGCAATTCTTGCTCGAACTCGTGAGAGCTTTTGCTTGGGTCTTCGTTGAACATCTTCTTCATCTTGTTCTTCTTCTTGGCCTTCTTCATTGTTGACGTCGTCGTTCTCTTGTCGTGGTGGAGAAGGAGGTTGTTGATGTTCATCTTGACGTACTTCCTCGTTTTCTTCATCTTGGTGTGTCCCACTTGTGGATGCTTCCGTGTCGGTTCTTGGTTCACCTTGTTGTGAAGTAGAAGCTTCCACTTGGACGGATGAAGTACTCTCCTTCACCTCCGTTGGACGAATTTTGCCAATGGACAAATCTTGAATTGCTTCTGAAGGGTCTTTGTCTCCTACATCAATTGGCAATTGCTCTACTTGCGAGCCATTAGATTCATCAAACTTCACATCTACCGTCTCTTCAACCTTTCGGGTGAAATTATTGTAGACACGGTAAGTGTGAGAGTTTGAGCCATAACCAAGTAGAAAACCTTCATGAGATTTAGGAGCAAACTTTGAACGACGATGCTTATCAAGAATGTAGCACTTTGAGCCGAATACTCGAAAGTATCCAACTTGAGGCTTGTTACCGGTGAGGAGCTCGTATGCCGTCTTGCCGAGTAGCTTGTGAAGATATAAGCGATTTGTTGCGTGACAAGCTGTCTCAACCGCTTCTGCCCAAAAGTGCTTTAGCGTCTTGTATTCATCAAGCATTGTCCTTGCCATTTCGAAGAGCATCCGGTTCTTCCTCTCAACAACTCCATTTTGTTGAGGTGTGTATGTAGCCGAGAACTCGTGTGAAATCCCTTCTTCGTCAAGAAAGGTGTCCACATTTGCGTTCTTGAACTCCGTTCCGTTGTCACTCCGAACCTTCTTGATCTTCACATCAAACTGATTTTGGGCTTTCCTAGCAAAGTTTCTGAAGATCTTCTGGACCTGCGATTTGTCATTGAGGAAGAACACCCACGTAAATCTTGAAAAATCATCAACTATAACTAGACCAAAGGAATTTCCACCGAGACTCTTGTAGGCATTGGGACCAAAAAGATCCATGTGAAGCAGCTCGAGTGGCCTCCTTGTGGCCATGATGTTCTTCACAGGATGTCTTCCTCCAACCTGTTTACCTGCTTGACAAGCACTGCAAAGTCTATCCTTATCAAATATGACATCGTTAACTCCAAGGATATGATTTCCTTTAATAAGCTTGTCAAGGTTTCTCATGCCAACGTGACCTAGTCGTCTATGCCACAACCAGCCTTTTGAGGATTTAGCAACAAAGCAAGTTTTAGGTTGTGCCTTTTTAGAGAAATCAACAATGTAAAGATCACCTCTACGCATACCCGTAAAGACCATTTTATGATTGTCTCGACGAAATACTTGGCAATCTACCTCAGTAAATAGAACACTCAAGCCGAAATCAGCAAGTCTAGATACTGAAAGTAAGTTATAGCCAAGAGATTCAACGAGCATGACATTTTGAATGGAACTATCATGTGAGATGGCCACCTTACCAAGGCCAACCACTTTACCCTTTGAATTATCACCAAAGGTGACATATTTTCGAGGGCCGTTGTTTTCAGCAAGCTCACGGAACATCTCTTCATCTCCGGTCATATGATCAGTGCATCCACTATCAAGAACCCATTCCTTTCCTCCTGATTCATATCCCCGAAGATTTGCCATAAGACCAAAATGTCTCATTGCATCATCAAGATCGGAGTCACTGTCATCATCATCATAATATTCATGTTCATCATGATCTTGTGACTCATCATTTCCTAGAGAGGGTAATTGATTAGACAAATGATCAAAGTGGTTACTTTTATGAATTCTTATAGCTTTGAGTATGATATCATTAATGATTCCAACATCGCCTTTGGCATGCTTAAGATTGGCAAGTTCAAGAAGACATTTACCAAAACTAGGATCACTAGAGTTCATCTTACTCAAGGCAATAGATTTATGGAGAATTTCATCCAAAGTTTTCAAGGAGTGATTGGGAAACTGTTCCTCAAGAAATTTCCATATAGTATAGGCGCAATTTTGAGTAGGCAAACTAGCAATCAAATCTTTGGGCAATCCTCTAATGATGAGCTCAATAGTTCTAAGATTGCGAATCATGTCAATATCTTTATCTAGGGTAGGATGCAAGGGATCAATATGGGGTGCACAAGGGCTAGTAATATACTTGTTCAAATGATATTGATTGAAGATTACAAGCATCTCATTTTTCCACTCATGAAAATACTTTCCATCAAGAATAGGCACTCTATGTCTAAGACTCCCTAGAGTAGACACATCCATCTTCCTCCAATGGTGATTAAACCAAGGCAATGGAGACCAAAGCTCTGATACCACTTGTAGGATCTAGAAGTAGATATGTCTAGAGGGGGGGTGATTAGACACTTAGTGCTAAAGTAGCAATTTTTAATCTTTTTAGGTTTAAGTGGAGTTTAGGCACAATTTCAACACACACAATACATATCAAGCAAGCATGCAAAGAGTATATGAGCAGCGGAATGTAAAGCATGCAACTTGCAAGAATGTAAAGGGAAGGGTTTGGAGAGATCAAATGCAATTGGAGACACGGATGTTTTTCCCGTGGTTCGGATAGGTGGTGCTATCCTACATCCACGTTGATGGAGACTTCAACCCACGAAGGGTAACGGTTGCGCGAGTCCACACAGGGCTCCACCCAAGGGCAACGGTTGCGCGAGTCCATGAAGGGCTCCACCCACGAAGGGTCCACGAAGAAGCAACCACCCACAAAGGGTCCACGAAGAAGCAACCTTGTCTATCCCACCATGGCCATCGCCCACGAAGGACTTGCCTCACTAGCGGTAGATCTTCACGAAGTAGGCGATCTCCTTGCCCTTACAAACTCCTTGGTTCAACTCCACAATCTTGTCGGAGGCTCCCAAGTGACACCTAGCCAATCTAGGAGACACCACTCTCCAAGAAGTAACAAATGGTGTGTAGGTAATGAACTCCTTGCTCTTGTGCTTCAAATGATAGTCTCCCCAACACTCAACTCTTTCTCATAGGATTTGGATTTGGTGGAAAGAAGATTTGAGTGGAAAGCAACTTGGGAAGGCTAGAGATCAAGATTCATATGGTAGGAATGGAATGTCTTGGTCTCAACACATGAGTAGGTGGTTCTCTCTCAGAACATATGAGTTGGAATGATGTGTGTGTTCTGATGGCTCTCTCACTGAATGAGAAAGAGGTGGAGGGGTATATATAGCCTCCACACAAAATCCAACCGTTACACAGTTTTCCAATCTCGGTGGGACCGAATAAATAAACTCGGTCTGACCGAAATAGTAAACCTAGTGACCGTTAGGAATTTTGGTGGGACTGACATGCAACTCGGTAGGACCGATTCGGTTAGGGTTTGGGCATAACGTAATCTCGGTGAGACCGATTACACAAACTCGGTGAGACCAAATTTGGTAATTAGCTAACCAGAGAGTTGGTCAGGCAAACTCGGTGGGACCGATTTGCTCTTTCGGTGAGACCGAGTGAAACTCGGTGAGACCGAAAAGTTACAAAGGGGAAACACTGAGTTTACATTGCAATCTCGGTGGGACCGATTGCATATCTCGGTGGGACCGAGAATATTGCAATAGGTAGCAGAGAGTTTGCAATCCCATCTCGGTGAAACCGAGATCCTTATCGGTAGAACCGAATTGCTAGGGTTTGGCAGTGGCTAATGACAAGTGAAACTCGGTGGCGCCGGATAGGAAGAATCAGTAGGACCGAGTTTGGCTTAGAGTTTTGGTCATATGTGGATATGGGAAAGTAGTTGAGGATTTTGGAGCATATCATTAAGCACATGAAGCAAGAGGCTCATTAAACAACACCTCATCCCTCCTTAATAGTATTGGCTTTTCCTATGGACTCAATGTGATCTTGGATCACTAAAATATAAAATGAAGAGTCTTGAGCTTTTGAGCTTGAGCCAATCCATTGTCCTTAGCATCTTGAAGGAGTTCCCACAACCTTTAGTCCATGCCACTCCATTGTTGAACTTATCTGAAACATGCTAGATAGAAGTGTTAGTCCAACAAGAGATATGTTGTCATCAATTATCAAAACCACCTAGGGAGCACTTGTGCTTTCAGAGACCTTGGGAGAGAGGTGGACGACAGATGGAGGTCAAAGGGCTCTCCTCCCGATAAGCACGCGGAGGGGTCTGATCGCACGCCTCTCGTACTCCAATAGCTACCCTGCACGGCGCCTCCTATCTAATAAAAAATGGGGACGCGTGGCGGCACATAAATGGTACTAGTAAGTAGAATGCCCACGGTTTCAATAATACTTGTGTTTCCAATTGTAACGTGACAACACTTGTTCCAAAATGACTTTGTTGATTGTTAATGTGTGCGCCTTCGCAAATCGGACTGCAAATTTACCACAGCATGTTGGTGCCATGTCATGGCACCAAGCCAAGTTTCATTATTTTCATGCGTGTTTTGGATTTACAGGAATTAAAAAACTAAGTTTCTCAATGTTTCCAACCCAGCCACGACGCCCAAAATTTTGAATTTCATTCCCATTTCTTGCATGGAACCTAGAAATTTACCCGAGGACACACATGTGATTTTTCAACCAACTTTGGTGCACTGGAACATGTGCTTGTATTTCAAATTTGAATTATGCACACAAAGGTGACACGTTCCCTCCCAGAACCACGAGCCTTCTTGAGAGAAGCTCCGATTTGCAAGAAGCTTATACCAAAATTTGTTCCTATTCGGCCAATTTTTTTTACCACGGCATGGTACTACCATGACATGACACCATGCCAAGTTTCATGATTTTAAAACCAAGTTTCTCAATGTTCTAGACCAAGCTACGATGCCCAGATGTTTGAATCTTATTCTCATTTTTTGCATGGGACCTACTCCCTCCTTCCATCTATATAGGGCCTAATGTGTTTTTCAAGACAGCCTTTGACTATTGACACGATTAATAGCACATGAGATGTATACTATGAAAATTATATTATTGGAAGCTCCTTTGACATACAAATTTGAAGGTATGCTTTTTGTAAGTTGCATGTCATATATTATTGCTCTAACGTTTGGTCAAAGTTAGCCTCGAAAAACACATTAGGACCTATATAGATGGTAGGAGGGAGTAGAAATTCACCCGAGGACACAAATGTGATTTTTCAACTAACTTTGGTGCACGGGAGCATGTGCTTGTAGTTCAAATTTGAATTATGCACATTAAATGACCAAAAACTCAATTAATGTGTAAATAAGGCCAAACGAAGCCGGAATAATTCCAAAATTTAACAGAGCACTCATGTAGTTCTATGTTGCCTTTGTAAATAAACTCAAGGGGGACAATGTATATCGTTTCGCACTCAAAGGTGGCACGTTCCTTCTTAGAACCACGAGCCTTCTTGAGAGAAGCTTCGGTTTGCAAGAAGCTTATACCAAAATTTGTTCCTATCCGGCCAATTTTTTTACCCCAACATGGTAGTACCATGACATGACATCCATGCCAAGTTTCATGATTTTCAGACGTGTTTTGGATTTACAAGAATTTTAAAACCAAGTTTCTCAATGTTCTCGGCCGAGCCATGATGCCCAGATGTTTTAATTTTATTCTCATTTCTTGCATGGGACCTAGAAATTCACCCGAGGACACAAATGTGATTTTTCAACCAACTTTGGTGCACGAGAGCATGTGCTTGTAGTTCAAATTTGACTTATGCACATTAAATGACCAGAAACTCAATTAATGTATAAAAAACGACAAACGAACCTGGAATAATTCCAAAATTTAACAGGGCACTAATGTAGTTCTATTTTGCCTTTGTTAAGAAACTCAAGGGGGGGGCAGCGTATATCGTTTCACACTAAAAGGTGGCACGTCCCCTCTTAGAACCACGAGCTTCCAAATCGGCCCAATTTTTTACCACAACATGTTAGTGCCATGACATGACACCATGCCAAGTTTCATGATTTCCAGGTGAGTTTTGGATTTACATGAATTTAAAATCAAAGTTTCTCGATGTTCTCGGCCGAGTCATGACGCCCAGATGTTTGAATTTCATTCTCATTTCTTCCATGGGACCTAGAAATTCAACCAAGGACACACATGTGATTTTTCAACCCACTTTGGTGCATCGGAGCATGTGCATGCAATTCATATTTAGATTATGCACATTAAAAGTCCAGAAACTCAATTAATGTATAAAAAGGCCAAATGAACCCAAAATAATTCCAAAATTTAACAGGACACTCATATAGTTCTATGTTGCCTCTGTAAATAAAATCAGGGGGAGGCAGCGTATATCATTTCGCACACAAAGGTGACGCGTTCCCTCTCGGAATCACGAGGCTTGTTGAGAGAAACTCCGGTTTTGCAAGAGGCTTATACCAAAACTTATCCCAATTCAGCCAAAAATTATACGTATGAAAACATGGTTTAGATTATCCCAAACATCTCGCTACCTAGACCAATAATGTACTATGATTTGAATTCAACATAAAATGGATACAAGTATTTGAATTGGAGAGCGTATGGTACATGTAGTTCATAGTGAAATATGATTACTGCTATATGTTTGTTTTTTGTTATCAATATAATATTTAAATTATTTTATAACTTGACAAAAATCGTATTCAAATAAGGAAAATTGATTCAAATTTAGTCCATATGGTAGACGACAATATATATGTTCACATGGTGCAGTAAAATGTTCATATATGATGGAAGATCAAAATGTACGACTACATCAACTATAAACCGCAAGGTCACCTAACGATATATTCGAATCAACATAACGTGGATTCAAAAATTGAAATTCAAGATCATGGCATCTGTAATCATATAAAAAGGGACATTACTCTTTCTTTGGTGGGAATTGATTTGTTTTTTGTTGTTGTTGAGGGAAGTGCGAATCGATTTGGTACTGTGCAGGGTAATCTTGTTCTCCCGATTTTTTTTACATTTTTCTTGTAGTTTTTTCAATGGCATCTATAGCAATATAGTAAAAGGGGACATGACTCTCTTGTGTCTTGTATGCATTGTTTTTTTACACGTTTAGTTTGTTCTGCCGAACAAGGAATCTGCACCTTGTTATCCCGAAATTTTCAAGCTCGAGTATCTTTTGTCTCACCTGCTTTGAAACTCCCGCTTCTTCAACTCGCGTCGCGCCTTGTTATCCCGAAATTTGGACGCGCGCGAGAACTCCCTCCTCATCCGAAATCGCTCCTGCAGCCCAGACACGCGAAATCCCCCTTCTACCCCTCAGCCGGAAATGAAGCTCCATGTCGCGGGGTCAAAACCGGTGGCGGTACGCTGGTAACTTACCCTACATTTTGGACAAGCGCGTCCCTAAGCTTGGCTCCCCCTCCCCTTCGCCCCACCATTCGTACACTGAGGCCGCCAAAACCCGCGAAACCCCACGCTCCTCCGTCGGCCTCTCTACCGCCGCCCAGCCGGAGACTCTTCCCCGACTACGTCGTCCACCGGAACAGCTCGCCGTCCCTCATCCACCGCACCGGATGAGGATCCGTTGTCGATCTCGTCGTCCCGACGGATCAATCGCCCCGTCCTCCACCTCCAAGGAGCTGCCCCAATGTTCGCCTCGTCTATCGCGCCACCTCAATCCCCACAACGCCGTCTTGACCTGCCCCACCGGAACCGCATCACCCTCACCAATTCCTCCGATGAAGCCGAGGCCAACTCGGTGCCACCAAGGAGGTTCTGCACTCACCGCTGCATTTTATCTTTTATTCGATCTCACGGGGCTGCCGGTGCTCGATACCGAGCAGACATGGCGTGTCTCCATCGACGGCGCCGTCGCTGGCCACATCATCCACGGCGTCTCTCCCCCATGTCGTTGCTTCCTCGTCGGCGACTTCCACAATGGCACTAGCTGCAGCTGCTCCGGTTCTCGCTCGCGCTGTGGCTCTGTTCTTGCTGTCGGTTGCGCTGCTGCACTGCTCCTGCTTTCATTCATGCTGCTGCTCTGCTCTTGCTCTCGCTTGCGCTGCTGCTGCTGCACGACCGCATCTACAGGAGTTGCTGCTTTAGCACTCGCTCGTGATGCTACTTCACGACTTGCTCTCTGCTAGTGCGTTCCTTGCTCGAGCGTCTGCTGATTTAGATCACTGGTTCTCTGCTACTAGTGCTCGAACGCCCTAAACATCTATCGCAATGCTCTGTTACTAGTTCAATCAGTTTCGACAGTAAAATTCAGTTTCGACTGTGAAGTTCATTTTCTTCATTTAAGTTCAGAGTGAACAGTACTTACAGCATCTGTCGGAGCGGCCGTGGCGCGGCTGATGCGTTTTACATCTAGCACTTTTTGGTGATGTATTATACATCATCTATTGCAAATGATATTAGGGTCCCACTTCAGATTAACGTTGTCTGTCTTGTCATGCTTCAGCCTCGTCGCCGTACACCTTAGCAGAGCTACTCCAACGATGGAACCGTCCATCACAGCGGAGCAGTACCCTCGGCGCCGTTTCCAGAGGCCTCAGATCTTCTTCCCCGCCTCCGACAGTCACACCAGCATCATCACCATCCTCCACGTCCAACCCAATGATGCTGAGGTCCACAAGGCTGTGCCAAAGAGGTTGTACACTCGTCGCATCACTTTGTTTCTCCATTCCTCTGTTCTTCCAATTCATGTGAGCCAAACACCCAGGTTGACTGAAATCCTATGTTTCCAAATGCTCTGTTTTGCACGTGCATTCCTATCCTATTCCTGTGTTTTTCCTGTCCCTGCATTTATAGAATCCTCCAATTCTAAGGAGCCCTTACAGATTTACTTCATTTTTAGATAGGCGTCAAAGAAAACTCTGTGTGTTATGTCCTGCTCCTGCCGCGCCGTCATCCACCCCACCTGAGGTGCACCATCGACAGAAGCATTCACTGCATCAGAGATCCCCCCTGCAGACTTCCTTTCGCCGCCTCAGATCATCTTCCCCGTTGCCGGCAGCCACACCAACTGCATTACCATCATCGACTGAGCAAATGAACCTGAGGACTACACAGTTCCGGAAGAGAGGTCACAGTCTTTCGTGTTTGCTTACGTTATACATCGGTTATTATTACCTGCTACTTTATTGTTCAATCTTGAGTTTTGAATTGCCCATGGGTCTCATATCGAGCCAGCAACGAATAGTATCTGTCTACTATCTAGTTCATCTGGGGTCTTCTATGTGGTTCATGTTGGGTGGGCAACAAACAATAGATGATCCATTGTCTATCTTTTTAAACTGAAGCTATAATCTACCTGCTATCATTAGTTTTGGATCCATCCACTCGTTTGCTACCATTAGTCTTGATGTTTGCATGCACCCCTTAGGCCTTACAAAATCTAACTATTTTTTATTATGCATGTCATATATTGTACACAATCATACTGAACATGTAGAGAAAAAGAGAAGACCGTTGCGTGCGAATATAATGTCATGCAGACGCCGCTCCATGGTGGGCGAAGTGCCCCCCCTCCTGCATTTCCAGATTGTCTTCTAGAGGAAGATAACTGTTCAGATGGAGATTCAGAAGGAGCCGACCACGCCTGTTTACCACCTGAGGTGTTTGCTCTAACCTGGCATGCTGATGTTGGTCATATCATGCATATGGCGCCTTGCATTGCTTACATTATACATCTTATATGTCATCATCTTAGTTTAGATTTGCTTTGTGTGAATGCCACCTATTTGGTTTCTATATCATACTCCCACCATTCCTAAATATTTGCCTTTTTAGAGATTTCAACAAGTGACTACATACGGAACAAAATGAGTGAATCTACACTCTAAAATATGTCTATATACATCCGTATGTGGTAGTCCATTTGAAATCTCTAAAAAGACAAATATTTAGGAACGGAGGGAGTATATGGGAATTATGCAATGCCATCTTCTTTAGCCAGGCATCATATACGTGAATCATGCAATGCCATCCTATTTAGCCAGTCAACGTATATGTGAATTGCATCATGCCATATTTTTTTCCATAATGTATTCCATTTGTCAACAATGTTTATACATTCATCTACTCTTCCTGTGCATCAGCCATTTGAGTCAGTCATGGGAAAATCTGGAGTGAAAACAAGGTCTTCTGAGAAGTCAGTGCTACCTGTCGATGCAGATTTCTTGCTGGTTACAGATAGCTCCTCAGAGGAGGATTCAGAGAGAGATGACCAGTCGTATCCCCCCCCCGAGGTGCATGCTCTAACTTGGCTGGGTTATACTGCTCATATCATGCATATGGTGTCTTGCATTTCCATGCCATCTGCTTAGATTAGACATGCTTTGTGTGAATGCCTCCTGTTTGCTTTCTATATCAGATATGTGAATATATATTGAACTACTCTTCATGTGTATCAGCCATTTGAGCCGGTTATAGAAAAAATCTGGAGTGAAAACAAGGTCTTCAGAGCAGGCAATTGTACCTGTTGAAGCATATATCTCGATGGTTACAGGGAGTTCCTCAGAGGAGGATTCGGAGACAGATGACCAGTCCTATATCCCACCTGAGGTGTATGCTCTAAGTTGCAATGTTTATATTTCTCATATGATGCATATGGTGTCTTGCATTGCTTAGTTTAGACATCATATGCACAATATTGAATTATATCTGCTTAGTTTAGAGATCATACATGCGAGTGCCAGCTGCTTAGTATATGAATCAATTATGTCAATTATATCATGCCATCCTGTATACTTAGACAACATGTATGTGAATTATTTCATCCCAACCTATTTTAGAAAGACATCATATAGTTTTGTCATGTCATCCTGTTTAGGTACTCATCATATGTTGAATTATGCCATTATATCCTGTTAAGGTATCCATCATATATCTGAAACTGTGTCATGCTATCCTGTTTAGTTAGGGATCATATAAGTGAAATTGTGTCATGTTGTCCTGTTTGGTTAGACAACATATATGTGAATTACCACATCTGTCTATCATACAATGTCTGTACGTTCAATTTCTTTTCTTGTTTACCAGCCATTTGAATTGGAGGGGGTGATGGCAGTATCTAAGGGAGTAAAAACCCGTTCTTCACAAAAGACAGTGCTACCCGTCAATGCAGATAGAACCATGGTTGTACTGGCCCACAAACTAGCCCCACCACACATAATCGAGACTCTTCCAGATTGCACACTTACAGCGTTGGGCAGAGAACCAGCTACAACCCATCTAACCGCAACCCCAGCGGATAGTAACCCACTTATAGTTGACAAAGCACCATGTCCACCACAGAGTACCCCCACACAAGCAGTTTGGAAAGCTACTGCAGTGCCCAAAGCACGAAGACCACCACAGCTAACCCAAACTCCACGTTTAAAGCAAAAGAGCAACTGTTCTCAGGTCAGATTCCATAGCTATGGTCCATACTCCTTTGCTGTTGCATCACTGTATTTACTCATACCAACTAATTTCGAATTTGAAGGATCCAATTGAAACTCCAATGGCACAACAGGTATGTTTTAAACCTATTTCTTTAACTGGATTGTTGTTCTAACTTCTTGCTCTATGTTGATTTCAGTTTAAGTTGTATAAGTAGTTATGTTCTCATGTGATGCACATTACAAGTGATGCCAATGCTGTGTAGTTTCTCACACTTATATTCTGTCTATGCTGCTGTGTCTTAAAAATATATGAGTTGAACTGTGTCTCTATCTTGATTAGGGAACATAAACTAGAATGATATGGACAATACAGTGACCATAGTACATAGATATATGTTTGTTTCATGTTGTTATCCTATCCACCTTACTACTGAACCGGTTTACCAAAATGAGTTTCGTATACTACAAGCTAAACCTGTGATGTGTCTGCTTGTTTCTCTTGTAGTATGCAAACAGAATATTGGAGAAGAGCACCCCACTATGCAATGGTAGAGAAAGTAATGCAGATAAGGTTCAAGATAGTGAGACAACCCTGTTGGTCTCCAAGAAAGGTGATAAAAACGATCTTGTAGACAGTGAGAAAACCCCACAGTCCTGCGTTGATGTAGTGTTCAAGTTACTGGCCAGTACCACTGGCACAAGCTCTTCGAACTCGCTGCCTGAATCACTTCGGCTTCTTCAGTCTCAGCTACAAGCTGAAAGGCATCAGTCAGCTGTGCTGCGGCAAGAAGCCGAAGGACTAAGGAAGTCCCTGCAGAATTGAGATGCGTACTTTCTTGTGCAACAGCAAGCGCTGGAGGATTTAAGCGCCAAACAAGAGAAAGTTAATAAGCTTGCTAAGCATCTTGCCAGCATTATGGGTACCCAGGATATTGTTTCTTGAACTCTTCTAAAGTGGTTTCAGTTCTGGACTTGTTTTGCTGTGGCGTTTATATGCTGCTTTGTTCCCTATATTTACACTGGTGGCGAACTTTGATGCCCAGTGGATGTAATATGTGTAATAGTCGTAATAGCCTAGCATAAGTTGCTTGCTTATTTATTTCCTTGTTGTCTTGTTTATTTGTTTGCTTGTAGTCAGTGTAGTTCTTTTTCCGCAGTTTGCTAGTGGCTGCAATAACCTATTTTTTAAAACTAGGCCACAATAACCATGGGCTAATATTTACTGTAGTGACACTGGGCCTCCTACGGGCCGTAGAAATAGTGGGCCTTCTACGGGCCGTAGAAACAGTAGGCCTTCTACGGGCCGTAGAAACAATGGGCCTTCTACGGGCCGTAGAAACAATGGGCCTTCTACAGGTCGTATCATCAATGGGCCTTATACGGGCCGTATGATCGATTGGCCAAACATGGGCCAATAACAGGCCGCATTATGGCCGTAAACGGGCTAGAGTTGGAATCGTCCGTTCATGGGCCGACCATAATGGGCCATCGTTAATAGGCTGTATTTGATGACGCTATGAAAACGGCCCAACGTATTAACGGACCACAAACGGGCCGACTGTAACCACGGGCTGAATTTGGCCCACAAGCAGAAAATGATAGTAACGGGTCATAAGTAAATGAATGTTGGAAATGAGCCCAAGAATAAATGGGCTCTGAGAAGGCCGAAAGATAACATGGGCTGGAAACGGCCCAACGGAATAACGGGCCGTTAATTGGTATAAAGTGATACACTGTTCATTATGGGCCAGTTTCACCACAGGCAGTTAATGGGTGTAAAGTGATACACTGTTCATTACGGGCCAGTTTCACCACGGGCCGTTAATAGGCCAAGAGTTACATAGGGCCTCATATGGGCCGAAAGACGTCATGGGCCATACATGGGCCAGAAGTGAAAACGGGCTAGAATCATATTGGATGGCCCAGATGACGCTACTGGGCCTAATTCGGATAGGGCATAACGGGCCTTGGGTTAGCGGGCTGTAAATGGGCTATATGCGAACATGCCGTTAACAGGCTTTCCATGGGCCGGCCTGCCACCTTTTGACCAAGTCAAACGGGCTGGCCTTTTCACAGGAATGGGCCTCTGTTGGGCCGTGCCACGTGTCGACGTATCATAGGCGCCTTCTGTCCAATGAGTGGATGACATCTGTCCCAACGATCAACCGACACGTGTTTCCTCCAGCCAATGATGATTTTACACGTGGAAAATCCCCATTGGTCGGGGCTGTTAACGGGTTATTGGATCCAAAACCCGACCCGATAGCTTAACGGTGTTCCGTTACGATGGATGCCACATGTCGGTCACCCTTGACGAAAGCACTTCTGTGACGCGCGATTTATCGTCATGGAAGTGCACACTTCCGTGTTGATAATTTTGGTAATGTCATGGAAAACTTCTACGACATCACAGGTATGACTATCTTGATTCTGTCATAAAATCGTCATGGATGTACATGCATGACAAAAAACACGACCTACTGTGACAAACACATATCATCACGGAAGTGTATTTTTTTGTAGTGGTAGGTTCGACCGAAAGGCAATGATGCATGGGCCCTGCATTTTGATATACCCGCGGCAACGT
Organism: Triticum urartu; assembly: GCF_003073215.2. Taxonomy (NCBI): domain Eukaryota; kingdom Viridiplantae; phylum Streptophyta; class Magnoliopsida; order Poales; family Poaceae; genus Triticum; species Triticum urartu. The sequence continues at coordinate 176,199,228 of NC_053023.1, forward strand.
GAAATTTGCTACTCTACTCAAAACTAGTAAGGTACATGCATTGAACGCATGAGATTTGGAAACCAAATTATGAATAAATACACACTATAGCATGTAAAGCTTTGAGTCATATATGCATGATGTAGATGTTCGTTTAGTTCTTATAGTTAATCTCATTGAAAGTCAATTAGTTTTATAAAAAGTTTAATATTCATGGGATTGTGCATTGTAAAGCATAAAGTAAAAAACAAATAATGGCAATTCATTTAGGAAAAAAAGTTTGGGCAATTATGATACGGAAGATTCTAGAACAAAGGAGAAGTGCTTGTGTTTTGGGAAAGCATGCACTGCCCACATCTCTTATTGGTTGATATGTCACAAAACAAGAAACGAGGAGGGAGTTAATGTACCGTGCCAAAGTGTTTTGGGATTATTTAGTTTTCGGAAGATGACCTACACACCTAGACGGAGGGAGTACAAAGAGAAAAAATGAATTGCAGTTAAAAGAATGGCATTTCTAACAAAAATGTGAATGTGAACTACATATCTGTGCACGTGACCAGCACATACATTGTCAACGCAAAATTTAATGTAAGAAATAACTTATGAGTAACATGCACGAATTGATGATGTGGTGCTTGCATGCATAGAGTAGAAAAAACAATGTGATTTATGACTTGCATGCATGACGTGTTCTTGTGCCATAGTTGCATATCTTGGAAAAAAGATACTAGTGGGTTGTACTAGCTATTTAGGAATAGAAGATGTATACATGGAAGTTGTAGGTAAAGAGATGACATGTATCTCAATTCCCATGAGTAGGGATTGAAAAAGAGATGTCATTTGGTTCACATCATAGGAACTTCTCTATTGAATCTAGAGATGACATGTATCTCAATTCCTATGAGGAGGGATTAGAAAAGAGATGTCATTTGGTTCACATCATAGGAACTTTTCTATTGTATATACACTAATGTTTATTTTCCTTTGAAATTATGGGAGTATAGGAATCCATTCATATGAACCAAGTGGCTCTAAAGCTATAAAAATGATATCATGTTTTTTTCTTTGAAATGTGGAGTATATGAATCTATTCCTATGAACCAATTGGCTCTAAAGGAAAAAATCCTATAAAAATCATATCATATAGAGTTCCTATGATATTCCTCCACACCAAAGGATGGTTGAAATTGTTGCAGGTGATACGGCGGTCTTTCGTTGTAGACTCATCCTCCATCTTTATAGTTACCTCTTGAAGATGAATGAAATGATATATACTGGGTATTCTATATGTGCATTTTGGTACACGAAAACTCGGTAAAAGTTTGCGAGGTTCGAATTTTCAATAAAGCTATATGGACTGCATTTTGGAACAGAGGGAGGAGCATACGACACTTGCTAACACTCATGTGGAAGATTTGTGTGTACGAGGAGTGGCTGCTCTGTTAAATGACATGGCAAAACTGACAATGTCGAATGCCGATCTAACGGTTCTTACGGCGTTCGTCAGGAAACGGCTTGTGGCGAACGTTTGTCGGATAATGATTTACAGACACATGCATTGCATAGATACGTGCCCCCTCTCTCTCACGCACACACGCACCCTCACGAGTCACGACTCTCTCGAGCCCTCTCGCACCCACCGTCTATCTGCAGGTAGACGTCACACACATATGTGCTCTTCACACCCTACCCTCAAAACTTCTTAAAAACAAAAGACGTCGCACACCTTTTATTTTAGCTCACACATCACACACTTATACTATTACTCTTGTGGCGAACATTCTTTGGGCATAGTATATTGTACTCTCACGAAAAGAAGCAGTGCACGCACACACTAGTTCTCTCACACTCACTCACGTAGGAGCGCATTTTTTTGAAGCTGGTACAAAAAAATCACTCCACTATATATATAAGTAGGAGCCTTAGCGCTTGCTTTACTAGGGTTCCTCTCATTCACTCTCTCATGCTCTCCAGATCTAAGCAAGACATAGGTGGCCACACTCTCTCTCTGCTCACGGCTGGTCACAAATCCGGCCGGACCACCTCGACCGGGGCAGGGGTGTAGGTGCATCATTCACGCTGTCGTCGACGGTGAGGGAGGAGACCAACGGCTACCCTCGCGTCCCGATTGGCAGCTGCGCCTGCTCGGGAGGGCCTCCGACCCCTTCTTCCTCCATGCGGTATTGTGGCCAAGATGTGGCCTCCCGGCACCGTGTTTGCCACATGCCGACGACCCTCAGGTATATATTCCTTCAAAACCTGCCTTGCTCTACTGCCCCAGCTCCCCACGTGGCTGCGTGTGGATCTTTTTCTACTTCCGTCGGATGTTCCAAAGCCACCTAGGAGGTAAAGCTAGTTCATACAGTCGAATCTAAGAGTTGGTTCGAACAGGGAAGAAACTGGGAAAACTGTAGCATGAATCTAGGACTTGGTTCTAAGAGAAAACGGGGGAAAGTAGTAGATACTGGCTAACCAACCAGTCTATTGGTTGAAAAGGCGAAGAAAGCATGGTGGATGGCGAAGGGTGGGGGGAAGTGGACCTGTCTCTTGGTTGAAAAAGGAAAGAAAGTGAGGGGTGTTGGCGGACAACGCAAATGAGAATGAGCAGGTCTAGATTTCATGTGCTCACATAGGAAAATGTCACCGAGGAGATAAAAATGGGACAAATGCAGACATGCTACCTGAGTGTTTGCCACTCTCGGCAACCACATCTGCCTCACCACTTTATGCCCTTGCTGTCCCTACGCCCATATCGCTACCGTTAATGTAAAATCACATGAAGCATTAAGCAATGCCACCTAATGTCACTATAAGTAATGGTCTAGTGCCACCGATAAATTGAAGCGATGCCACCACCATTTTATGAAGTGCTTCCGTCTTGCTTTATTTCCCATGAATTGTGTTTTTGCAGTTACACTTAAATCTGACACCGCTAACATTACACAAATTTGATTGCACATTTACTGACCATGTGCTACTATGATAGTAATACTAATGCTATTGTTCTGCATGTTAATCTAGTGGCAGTGTTGATGTGATGTGATGCTACTTACTTAAGGGCACTTTCATACTGTCAATCTAGTGCCAATTATAACACAATAGATGCTATTGTTAATCATACGCCAATGCAAATATCTGTCAATGTTTAAATAACCGTATTTCATATTTGCGCAAACAGGGATGTCTGTCACTATCTGCGCAATCAAAAGTACACACCTCAGTTTTAGTACAAATGCACAAAATGAGATGGCTATTCATAGCTGCCTTCCTCTAACCACCAGTGTTCCAGGTATTCCTACATTGGTAGTAACTAGGTAGAATGACCAACGCAATCTAAAAGAAGCTGATTCGTATGTTTTACTTCCTGGTTGCAGTGCAGGGAGGAGTGAAAACAACTGCATCCTAGTACGGAATGCACTTTCTACGAGTTGATCCATGGACCGAGGACTAGCTAGCACGGCTGCACAAAGGTTTTTGGGACAGGTGCACGGACAAGAGGCATTGTGGTCTGCTTATTTCTGCAAATAGCAGTGCTTAAATTTAGTGGAATACACAAGAATTTCAGCCGGTCAGTACACTACATGGTTCAGTTCAACATTCCAGCTGAGAACACAGTTATAATTGGTTATTCTGGAATGAGAGAACTTAACCCTGGATGGTGGCAACAAGAAAAAACCAGAGTGAACTCCAGGAAATTTAAGCCTGCCAGGAGGCCCTTTGGTCAGAGAAGCCTTGCTTGTTTTTTCCTGATTTGTAAACCTTCTCACAACTTTGTCTTTTGATGTGAACTAGTATATGTTTGTTATGTTCTATGAATCATTGAGATGTATAAAGTTGCTTAACTTATGCTTTTGAAGTTTTTTATGAAGCCGAGTTTAATGTGAGTGTTCCACATGAACGCTGGACTAGCGTGTGAACATTTGGAATTTACATTGTGGCCTCAGTTAACTGCATGAACCACTATAACAAGATACATAGTTTCTTATATGTCAGACAACAGATTATTGATTATTAGTTAGTCGATAGCCTAGTGTTGAAGCGAGTTGAGCCAATGTGTTGTGTTTTGCACAACTGCTTACAAGTGGGGCGGCACCAACAGTGTTTACAAGTACTTATGTATACGTCGGCGCACAGTTCTTGAACGAGTACTCTATTTCATCAAACACACACTGCTCATATGATAAACTGTGACAATTTATGTCTTACCATGACATATTCATGAAAAAACTAGTGAGGACGCATCTGTTTCGGCAACAATTACGATGGTTCTCACATGATCCATGGCCACACAAAAGTAGCAGCAGTTCCCATAGACAGATTCAAACAGAGTACTAGCCCCAGAGGGCTTGATAATACGCAAGGTTCGGATAAGTAGACACAATCCAAACTAGTATTAAACACTAGCTGGGGCAACGATTTCATGCCTCGATCTAATTTGGGCTGGACACAAGACGGACCTTGCCATGAACATCATCAAGGACGTCCGGCAGCAGCTCAATCCTGTGAACCTTCATGAAGATAACCTTGTGGCCTTGCTGTCGGTGTCAAAACCGGCGGATCTCGGGTAGGAGGTCCCGAACTGTGCGTCTAGGCCGGATGGTAACAGGAGGCAAGTGACACGATGTTTTACCCAGGTTCGGGCCCTCTTGATGGAGGTAAAACCCTAGGTCCTGCTTGATTATTATTGATGATATGGGTAGTACAAGAGTAGATCTACCACGAGATCAGAGAGGCTAAACCCTAGAAGCTAGCCTATGGTATGATTGTATGTTGTGATTGTTGTCCTACGGACTAAAACCCTTCAGTTTATATAGACACTGGAGAGGGTTAGGGTTACACAAGGTCGGTTACAAAGGAGGAGATATCCATATACGTATTGCCTAGCTTGCCTTCCATGCCAAGTAGAGTCCCATCCGGACACGAGACGATGTCTTGAATCTTGTATCTTCATAGTCTAACAGTCCGGCCAATGGAGATAGTCCGGCTGTCTGGAGACCCCCTAATCCAGGACTCCCTCAGTAGCCCCTGAACCAGGCTTCAATGACGATGAGTCCGGTGCGCAGTATTGTCTTCGGCATTGCAAGGCGGGTTCCTTCTCCGAATACATCACAGAAGAATTTGAATACGAGGATAGTGTCCGACCCTGCAAAATAAGTTCCACATTCCACCGCAGAGAGAATAATATTTTTGCAGATCTAATTTGCTGGCTTGTTTTGGCAGCATGACGTTACGTCATGGCCCGGTGATTATTCGAACCGTTTCTTTTAACCAGCCCCGCACATAACGCGAGGCAGTTTTTCGACACGTCTTGTCAAAGCAGAGATCGTGTCCCCTTATTACGGGATTCTCATCAATACGGGCGTGGGTAACCCAACCGCGCCATCAATTGCGGCGCTTGGGGGATAAGCGAGTTTTACTAGGCAAGTGGGGACGCTTAATTTCGTCCGCCCATATAAAGGGATAAGGATTCACCTTTCTATCCACGCCTTCTTCCTCCTTTGCTCATCCGTTTCCGCACACTCGAGCTCTAGCGCCCAAGCCCTTGCTTCCACCTCAACCTTCTCCAACCATGTCCGGAGTGGGAGGCAAGTGGATGGTCTCCTCCGTCACTGAGGGAGACATCAAGAAACTGAGGAGAGCCGGATACCTGTGCGACGACATCGCACACCGGCTCCCAGATGAGGGGCAGCTCATCCCCACCCCCAGGCCCCATGAGAGGGTGGTATTCCTCACCCATTTCCTCCGTGGACTGGGATTCCCTCTCCATCCCTTCGTCCGGGGGCTCATGTTTTATTACGGCATGGATTTCCATGATCTGGCCCCGAACTTTATCCTCAACATCTCGGCGTTTATCGTCGTGTGCGAGGCCTTCCTCCGCATCAAGCCCCACTTCAGCTTATGGCTGAAGACCTTCAATGTCAAGCCGAAGGTGGTGGGCGGCCGCCAGGCGGAGTGCGGAGGCGCCATGGTGGGCAAGATGCCCAACATAACATGGCTCGAGGGCTCCTTTGTGGAAACCATAAAGGGGTGGCAATCGGGGTGGTTCTATACCACCGAGCCGCGCGATCCCGCATGGGTAGCGGCCCCCGAGTTCCGATCTGGCTTCCCCATGCGGATCACCTCCTGGAAAGAGAAGGGCCTATCCTGGGGTAGTTCGAAAGAGCTGACCGGACTCCAAACATGTATTCAAAACATGGTGGACAAGAAGCTCAAACTTGTCAACATAGTCCAGGTTATGCTCATCCACCGGATACTCCCGTGCCAACAACGGGAGTTCACCTTGTGGGAGTTCAATCCGGCGCAGCACCGGACTCTAATCAGGCTCTTCGACACGACTCATGAAGACGCCTGGAGGGTGTTGTTCAAAAGTGCCGAGGTCCCTCCCCCTATCACTGAGGATCGCGGATTCAGCGCGAAGCACCAAGCCAGTGCGGTAAGCTGCTTAACCTTTCACAGGATATTCATTTTTATATAGATTGACTCTATGCGGGATCTAAACTCCCGTACCTTTGACAGGACTGGCAGAAGATGGCCGGACAGATCGACTGTCCGGCTCCTTTGCTCGAAGGCCCCGCAAACGCTCTTCTGGCGAAGATGTTGACTCCGGCCCCTTATAAGGTGCCGGAGAAGACCAAGAAGGCCAAGGGAGCTCGAAAGAGTTCCCGACGCCAGGCGTCGTTGGACTCACCGTCCGATGACTCTGCGGTGCGCTCTTCCCCCGAAGACGAGGAAGAAGAAGAAGATGCTCCCCCACCGACTGGGGGAGACAGAAAAAGGAAGGCCACCCCAACTGGGGGGCGAAGGGTCCAAGAAGGGAAGGACTCTCCTTCCGGACAGCTCCACCGCCGCCGACGAAGGTGAAGATGAGTGGTTGCCCAGGGCCAAGCCCCCGGGGAGATCGTAAGTATTCGGATACCAAAGTAACCCATAAGATTCCTTGGTCGCACCGCTTTCCCTAACCGCCAAACATAATTACGCAGGCCGCCACGAGCCAATATCGAGGTATCATCGGACGGCTCCCTGGGCTCGTCGGACATGGATAGCGATCCAGTCCCGACCACCACCTCCCCTCATCCTGCCGACGGCGCCGAGGTGCTGTCTCAAGAGGCACCGGATCGAGGGGGGAGAGTCCCGGAGGCGCCTCAAGGCGACCTTCCGGACTCCGGGTGCCGAGGGGACGGGGTCCCCGAGAGCTCCGAGTTCGGCCCTCAGCCGAACACCGCGCCGGACCCTCCAGCGGTTCCGGGCTCGGGCAGGCCGTCCCCTTCTAAGAGGGGCAAAATGCCTATGCTGGTGACCTCTATCCATCCAGAGGCGCCGGACAACCTGCTGGAAGCGCTTCGCAGCGCTTCCATCGACGAGGAGCACCGCACCATCATGAGTGCGGTGATCCAGAAGGTTCAGTTCGCCAAGAGCGGATTGACTGAAGCCTGTGCAAGCCTTCTAACAGGCTTCGAGGTATGTGTTTTAAAATGTGGTAGAAGTATTACCGCATAGACAGTAGCCCCTGATGCTTTGTTTGGTGTTCACAAAGAAAAGCCGAACAGAGGATCAAATAATATCGCAGGAGTCTAATATAAGTATGTCAATATGCACATGCAGGCTTCTCTGCTGGCGTCCGTCGCACTAACTGCGGAGGTCGCCGTACTGAAGCAGGACCTCGACGGGTCCAAGAAAGAGCTCGGCCTTGCCAAGAGGCAGCTCGAGGAGAACGAGGGTAAGTAATACCCCGTCTATAGATATGTATATATAAAAAAGGACGCGATTGCAAAATGACAAGATCATTGTATATTTTTCCAGGGGCCACGACCGAGGTGGCGACCCTAAAGCAAGCGCTGACCAAGGCCGAAGATACAGCGGCCAAGGAGCGCACCAAGCGAGAGAGGCACGAGGCTCGGGTGGACAAGGTGCAGCAAGAGCTCCAGGCTCTTGTGACGAAGCACGAGGCGTTGGAGCTTGACTTGAAGACGCGGGAGTCTGAGCTTGCCGCGGCCCTTGAGAGCGCAAAGAGTGCCAAGGCCGAGGCCCAGAAGGCCCTTCGGGAGATCGACGCGATGAAGAAGATAGCGGCGGGTAAGGCTTTCTATATGCAAAGCAAGCATGTAAAAGTGAATTACCGATTACTTACCTGAATCCGGAGCTCTTCAGGAGCATTCGCAGATTTGCCCCGCAGTGTGTCCGATGCCGCACAATTTTACCAGGCTGAGGACGGAAGCTCGACGGAGAAGCTGTTCTGGTCTCAGTATGCTGAGGCCGAACATCTGGTGCCAATGAGTGACCAGCTGAAGCAGATTGTCGAGCTCCATAAGGCGGCCGATCAGGCCATGAAGGGCTTCATAGTCCGGTTGTGGCCTGGCGACGCCCTTCCGAACAGCTTCTTCGACCTGGTGAGGCGGCTTGTGGATGCCTGCCCACGGCTGGAGGTCGTCAAGCGATCCGTCTGCATTGAAGGTGCACGCCGGGCTTTCGCCCGTGTAAAAATACAGTGGGTCAAGCTAGACGCCATGAAGCTGATCAAGGAGGGGGCGCCGGAGGGCAATGAGCACCGCCACCCTAAGATGTACTACGAGGGTGTTCTGTCGGGTGCCCGTCTTATCGCAGATCAGTGTTCAAAAAATGTAATATTTGAATGAGACTTGCTCGTTTTGTCCCGTATGTATGAAAACTTGTTTCATATTCGCTATACAACGCTTGTTAGAATTTAAAATATTACCTTCTGTTTGGCTGTTTATCCAATCTGAGAGATGGTTAGTCCTCGGCTTCTGCCCCCATGCCACGAGTGCTGGGGTGTTTGGGATAAACCTGAGCACTCTTGTTCCCATGTTTGGGTCCTTCGAGGGAGGTGCTCAGCACAACGAAGAAGGCAACTGGACTAATAATGCTTTATCACTCTCACTTAGCCATAGAATTCTATAATTTTAAATTTCGGCAAAGCCCCTGGTATTCGGAAGGCCGAATTCGGGGCGCGATACACGCCTATAAGACGAACAGAGCTGGCCCCTCGCTCTAAGCGGCATAAGTCTTTAGGGACTCGAAAAACCTCGCCGAACAGCGACCAGTCTCTCGCCTTATCATGATAGTCAGTTTTAGCTTTCTCTACTAAGGTGCTCAGCCCGGCAGAACCGGGGCACAATCGCAGTAGTTCTCCTAGCGCTACCTTTGCCGATAGAGCGAAACGTAAGGTACCAAAACATAGGAGCCGGGCAAACCCAACATTTGACCAAAGACATGATTCGGAGCTGATGCATATAATGCTATAAGTTCGGGGTGTCGCACTTGTGAAAGTGTTCGGACTTTTCACACCGCATTGTGGGGTACGTAAGCCCCTGGTGTATTGGCCGTACCAGAGTGTACGGTTGCAAGGCGTCATTAATGAGCACATAGATATATATATAACAAGAATGCAATAATAGTCGTAATGTCATGCATTGTTTATTGGAAAATTGCGTTAAAGCAGAGTGATACAGATAGTGCGATAAGCAAAAGAGTAGGACTATGTCCCTTCCAAGGGCGAGCTGAGGAATGATATGAAATCTGTAATCAACCTAGGAATTCCGTTGTATAACGTAGCTGTCTGCCTCCTTGGTTGTTGTATCATGTGTTCGACAATAGAGTTGCCGGACAGTGTTTCCAGAGATTAAAGTCCTGAAAGAAAAAAGAAAAATAACCAAACGGGAAGCCCCTAGTGCGGTTTAGGCCGTGTTTTGGGGCGTGCCGCAGTTGTGCCCCCCCTCCCCACCTGTGCCCATGGTAGTTTTAATGCGTAATTATGTACGCGTGACACGAATAGCGCCGTTGGGCTGGGATTGGGGTGGCCGCCGTATTGCTACGCGAGCTCGGATCGAGCCAGGCGGTCTATTTGCCGATTGCCCCGAGCGCGCCTGAAGGTGTCCGGGCTTTGAAACACCGAACTGGTAGATTGCCTTGAGAGGCTGCTTTGCGCTTCTGCTGCGAGGGCCGCGGTGTGCTCCTCTGTTCGGAGAGAGCGCTCTGTGTTTCCATTGACTGTAATAACTCTGCGAGGTCCTGGCATCTTGAGCTTGAGGTATGCATAATGCGGTACCGCATTGAATCTAGCAAATGCGGTTCGCCCAAGCAGCACGTGATAACCACTGCGGAACGGGGCTATATCGAAGATTAACTCTTCGCTTCGGAAGTTATTCGGGGATCCGAAGACCACTTCCAGTGTAATTGAGCCTGTGCAATGGGCCTCTACGCCTGGAATGATACCCTTAAAGGTCGTTTTTGTGGGTTTGATCCTTGAGGGGTCTATACCCATTTTGCGCACTGTGTCCTGATAAAGCAGGTTCAGGCTGCTGCCGCCGTCCATAAGGACTCGAGTGAGGTGAAATCCGTCAATGATTGGGTCTAGGACCAGTGCGGCGAATCCGCCATGAAGGATACTAGTGGGGTGGTCCCTGCGATCGAAGGTGATCGGACAGGAGGACCAAGGGTTGAACTTTGGGGCGACTGGCTCCAACGCATATACGTCCCTGAGCGTACGCTTCCGCTCCCTCTTGGGGATGTGGGTTGCGTATATCATGTTCATCGTCCGCACTTGCGGGAGAAACCTCTTCTGTCCTCCAGTGTGCGGCTGTCGGGGTTCCTCCTCGTCATTGCTATGCGGCCCCTTGTCCTTGTTTTCGGCAATTAACTTGCCGGCCTGCTTGAACACCCAACAATCCCTGTTGATGTGATTGGCTGGCTTATCCGGGGTGCCGTGTATTTGACACGAGCGATCGAGTATACGGTCCAAGATGGACGGACCCGGCATACTTTGTTTGAATGGCTTTTTCCGCTGACCGGGTTTAGAGCCTTTGAATCCGGCATTAACTGTCGTATCCTCAGTATTTTTGCTGTTAATGTGGCGCTTATGCTTGTTGCGACGTGACCTGCTATTGCCGTCCTTGGTATCTGAGGTACCATGGTTCTTTGGTATGTTATTATTGCGAGCCAGCCAGCTGTCTTCTCCCGCACAAAAGCGGGTCATGAGTGTCGTGAGGGCTGCCATAGATTTCGGCTTTTCCTGACCAAGGTGCCGGGCTAGCCACTCGTCTCGGATGTTGTGCTTGAAAGCTGCTAAGGCCTCCGCATCTGGACAGTCGATGATTTGATTTTTCTTTGTAAGGAATCGAGTCCAGAATTGCCTGGCCGATTCTTCTGGCTGCTGAATTATGTGGCTCAAGTCATCGGCGTCTGGTGGTCGCACATAAGTGCCCTGAAAGTTGTCGAGGAATGCGGCTTCCAGATCTTCCAACAGCTGATGGAGTCCGCTGGCAAGCTGTTAAGCCAATGTCGCGCTGGTCCTTTGAGCTTTAGTGGGAGGTATTTGATGGTGTGTAAGTCATCACCGCGGGCCATGTGGATGTGGAGGAGGAAGTCCTCAATCCATACCGCGGGATCTGTTGTGCCGTCGTATGATTCAATATTTACAGGTTTGAAACCTTCTAGGAATTGATGTTCCATTACTTCGTCTGTGAAGCATAAGGGGTGTGCGACGCCTCTGTATTGGGCTATATCGCGACGCAGCTCGAATGGGTCTTGCCCGCTGTGTTCGGCCCGGCCGGATTTGCTTTTAATGTATCTGACGTGATGTTTATCGTCTCGCAGAGTGGTGCGCCCTCGTGATCGGTAGATTGATCTTGAATGCTTTGCCTTGTCCTCCAATATGTCTCGCAGGTCTGGTGTATCTCCCCATGCCTTTTTATTTGAATGGTGTTGGGGTGGAGGCTGAGCTTTTGGCTGGAATGCCTCTCTATCGCGGCCACGAGGTGGCCTATCAGCCGTATCATACGCTTCTTCCTCTAGTCGGGGTAGTAACCTGCGCCTTGGGTAACTCTTGGAGGGACGCTCGAGTTTATATTCCTCGGCCGCGAGGACTTCAGTCCATTTGTCAGCTAGCAGATCTTGATCAGCTTGAAGCTGCTGCTGCTTTTTCTTCAGGCTATTTGCCGTGGCCATAACCCGGCGCTTGAAGTGCTCTTGTTCGACGGGATCCTCTGGGATGGCAAATTCATCGTCGTCGAGGCTTGCCTCGTCTTCGGAGGGGGGGATGTAATTGTCATCCTCCTCCTCTCCATCTGCCGCTCTCTCAGGAGAGCTGGCTCCTTCATCCTCCTGCTCTAAATCTTGCTGGAGGGGATTGTTGTTGTCCTCGGCACTCTCCGGAGTATTATTATCTCCTGTGCCGGTATCACCACTTTTTCTTTGGCGGGACTTAGAGCGGCACCGCTGACGTCGGCGCTTGGGTTGCTTCTTGGAGGGGTCATCCTCCGCTATCTTGTCGCCATTGCCTTCGTTGGGTGTATCCACCATGTATATGTCATATGACGAGGTGGCTTTCTAGTGCCCTATAGGCGCTGGTTCGTGTTCGTCTCCTACATCGTCGTCCATACCGTCGATGTCTTCGGAGTTGAAGTCGAGCATGTCGGTTAAATCATCGACAGTGGCTACGAAGTGGGTGGTGGGTGGGCGTCAAATTTCTTCGTCTTCCGCATCCCAATCCTGTTGGCCATAATCCGGCCAGGGCTCTCCTAACAAAGAGAGAGTCCTTAGTGAATTCAGAATGTCGCCGAAGGGCGAGTGCTGAAAGATATCCACGGCGATGAATTCCATGATCGGCGCCCAATCGGATTCGATTGGCAGGGGCGCAGATGGTTCGGAGTCCGGGAAAGAGTCCGGCACCTTGGAGTCACGGGCTGCGCAGAGGATTATGCTGGTGTTTGGCTCGATCGCCGTCGAGACTGCAGCCCCTGTGCGATGTCTAGCCACCCGTCCTCGATTGGCATAGTTTGTTCCGAGCTAAGGGTCGGGGCTGATGCGGGCGCGGCCTCTGGGGTACTGTTCGGCGGCAGAGCTAGGTCATACCCATCGCGACAGTGCGGCGCGCCTGGCTGTGGCTCGAATCCGTTGAAGATCAAGTCTCCGTGGATGTCGGCCATGTAGTTCAAACTTCCAAATCTGACCTGATGGCCAGGGGCATAGCTTTCAATCTGCTCCAGATGGCCAAGCGAATTAGCCCACAGTGCAAAGCTGCCAAATACGAAGATCTGTCCAGGGAGAAAAGTCTCACCCTGGACGGCATCGCTATCGATGATAGTAGGAGCCATCAAGCCTAACGGCGACGACACAGAGGAACTCTCAATGAAAGCACCAATGTCGGTGTCAAAACCGGCGGATCTCGGGAAGGGGGTCCCGAACTGTGCGTCTAGGCCGGATGGTAACAGGAGGCAAGGGACACGAAGTTTTACCCAGGTTCGGGCCATCTTGATGGAGGTAAAACCCTACGTCCTGCTTGATTAATATTGATGATATGGGTAGTACAAGAGTAGATCTACCACGAGATCAGAGAGGCTAAACCCTAGAAGCTAGCCTATGGTATGATTGTATGTTGTGATTGTTGTCCTACGGACTAAAACCCTTCGGTTTATATAGACATCGGAGAGGGTTAGGGTTACACAAGGTCGGTTACAAAGGAGGAGATATCCATATACGTATTGCCTAGCTTGCCTTCCACGCCAAGTAGAGTCCCATCCGAACACGAGACGAAGTCTTCAATCTTGTATCTTCATAGTCTAACAGTCCGGCCAATGGAGATAGTCCGGCTGTCCGCAGACCCCCTAATCCAGGACTCCCTCACTTGCCACTCATAAACTTGTTTGTGGAGGCATGCCACATCCTCTTCCTGTGTAAGCTTGACAAGAACAGTATGCCTCACAAACGAAGGAGTACCTTTGAACTTCTGGTGCTTCAGTACACCTTGGAAAACACGCCTGACAACAGTGTGGCTGGAATACAACTCAACATCGGTATAAGCGCAAATGGCTTCCATGATCCAACAGCCTAAGAACTCTGTTTTCCCAGTGAGTATATTCAGGTCATCGCCTCATAGCGAGTGACATGTACAACCACACAATCCTTGTCTGCATCAAGGCTCTAATTGAAACAGAAACAAATTTTGAATTACTTTCCAGTATAAGAAACACAAGTTATTTAAACCACTATGTATAGCATGGCATCAAAGCTAATAAAATTTTGTATTATTCATGACCACATACTTAGATGAAAAACCACAATCGAGATCGGCAAAGAAGAAAATCACCTTGGGCAGCTCAGCGGGGGGGGGGGGGGACACATCCTCGAAGGGGGAAAACTGCTCTACAGTGCCAAGGGGGCTGTAACCTCAAATGGGGCGTTAACCATCTCAGTAGTGGCCGTGAGCGTCTCTAGGGTCATCTCGGTGGCCGCCTCCATCTTCTAGGAGCTCTCTATCTCGTGGGGATCAGCCTCCCGCGTCTGCTCCAATATCGGCAGACCATTGCCTGCTTCTCCTTGGTCCATCATGAAACTGAGGAATACTAGGAGACCACTAAAAGGAAAACACAATCGCAATGACAATGAAACAAAAAAGAGAGTGAGGATCGTTTACTGCTTTGCAAAAGTTCTTTTTTTTCTGTATGAAAATATACCAATATCACAGATCCGCTTACCTTCCCTTCGTTGGGAGAGAAGAACAGTGGAAGATGCAAGTGTTGGCTTTCTTGAAGATGGTGAGGGAGAAGGGGATTCAGCGAAGAGTGAAATGATGGTTGCTTCGTCTGTCAAACTTAGACTACGGGGAGGTGGGTTTTTGTGATACGACGGCTCATTACTGCCGCACTACGACCGGGGTGACTCTCCGCCTGCATACTGCCTTCTAATTTGGTGGATGGCATTTGGGCCAGCGCACGGCATGGCCCGCATGTCGGTGAACTAAAGTAAAACGACATTCAGTAGAGGGAGACGTTTCGATGACCTAGGAGGAGCCAGAAGCGATAGTGTATCCATTGTACTAGTAGTATAAGTAATTGTTTTTCTGGTAGTTGTAGAGTGTGTCCTCTGTACTTGTAGTAATTGTTTCTATTTAGGCAACATGATGGGGTAAGAAAGTTATAACCAATCGGTGGATTCGTAAGCAACGGGAACATTCGATTGAAGACAATAACGCGGGGCGCGGGGCTAGGGTTTCGCGGGGCGCGGCTTGGGCTGGCGGCGAGGCTGGCGGCGACCTTGGGCCTCTCCTTATAAAGGCTGGCAGCGGCGGGGCGCCTGGGAGTCCCGGCCTGAGCCAGCTCCTAGGTCGGTTCGCGTTTTTTTAAAATAAAATAAATTCTACCTAAGAAAATCCTAAATATATATATATATAAAATTCTAAAAATGCCGAAAACAATTTTCACCGTCGAAATAAAATATTTAGAACAAAGTGAACATTTTTCTGGCCAAAAATGCATATTTTTTTCTAATTCAAATAAAACCTCGAATAAGATCAAATAAAATATTTGTTTGATTTTAACATTTTTCCTCCAATATTTCTTTTATTTTGGAGAAGTCCTTTTATCCCCTCTCTTTTATTTTTAATATTGGAAATATTTCGGAGAGAAAAAATATTAAAACCAAAATGACCCTCTTTTCAAATTTGAGAAAAATTCAAATATGAAAATAATGAAATCCCCAACTCTCTCCTTGGGTCCTTGAGTTGCTTAAGATTTCTAGGATCAAACCGAAATTCAAATAAAATAGGATATGCATGTGATGACCTAGGTATAACATCCAAATTGAAAATTGGGATGTTACAAACCTACCCCCCTTAAGATGAATCTCACCCTCGAGATTCGGGTTGGCTAGAAAATAGGTGTGGGTGGTCTTTCCGTAGATCTTCCTCTCGTTCCCAGGTGTCTTCATCCTCGGTATGGTGGCTCCGCTGAACTTTGCAAAACTTGATAACCTTGCTGCGTGTAACCCGGCTGGCAAACTCGAGAATCTTGACAGGTTTCTCCTCATAGGTCAGATCACTATCCAACTGAATTGCTTCCAGGGGCACTGTATCTCTTAGTGGAATATCGGCCATCTCAGCATGACACTTCTTCAACTGGGAAACGTGAAACACATCATGAACTCCTGACAATCCTTCGGGTAATTCCAACTTGTAGGCAACCTCTCCCATACGTCCAAAACTCGGTACGGTCCTACAAATCTCGGGGCTAACTTTCCCTTAACTCCAAAACGTTTAACTCCTTGCAGAGGTGACATACGAAGATATGCTCGGTCTCCAATCTCATAGACTATCTCCTTGCGTTTAGTATCTGCATAACTCTTCTGCCTAGACTGAGCTACCTTCAGTCTGTCTCGAATCAACTTAACCTTCTCTTCCGACTCTTTGATCAAATCCGGTCCAAATAACTGGCGGTCTCCAACTTCATCCCACATTAACGGTGTCCGGCATCTTCTTCCATACAAGCTTCGAAAGGAGCCATCTTCAAACTAGCCTGATAACTGTTGTTGTACGAGAACTCGGCGTAAGGCAAATTATCATCCCAACTAGATCCCTAATCTAGCGCACAAGCTCTCAACATGTCCTCCAAAATCTGATTGACTCTCTCTGTCTGTCCATTTGTCTGCGGATGGAAGGTTGTACTGAACTCTAGCCTGGTACCCAAAGTCTGGTGCAGCTGATTCCAAAACTTCGAGGTAAATTGTGTCCCTCTATCTGATACGATGGTCCTCGGAACTCCATGCAGACATACGAACCTGGTCATATATATTTTGGCCAACTTCGCGCTTGTATAGGTGGTTTTCACGGGGATAAAGTGAGCTACCTTTGTCAAATGATCAAGTACTACCCAGATTGAATCGTATCTCGATCGGGTCCTGGGCAATCCAGTGATGAAATCCATGCCAAGCTTGTCCCACTTCCATTCGGGTATCGGCATAGGCTGCAGTAATCCTGCTGGTTTCTGATGTTCTGCCTTCACTCTTTGACATACATCGGACACTACTACATACTCGGCAATATCCTTCTTCATACCCGTCCACCAGAAACGCTCCTTCGAATCCAAATACATCTTGGTGTTTCCGGGGTGAATCGAGTATGGCGAGTCATAAGCTTCCTGAAGTATTAACTTCCTGATCTCAACATTATTGGGTACATAAATATGATTCTCGAACCATAAGGTCTCGTGCTCATCCTCACAAAAACCCTGGGCTTTTCCTTTGCTCATTTTCTCCTTTATCTCAGCGATTTCCTTATCATCCTTCTGAGCTTCTCGAATCTTTCCCAATAATGTAGACTGAACCTCCATTGTTGCCACAAAACCTCTTGGAACTATCTCCAAACGAAGCTCCTTGAGATTCTTGACTAGCTCCTGCGGTAATCCTCCGCTTACAAGGATATTGGCATAACTCTTCCGGCTCAAAGCGTCTGCTACGACATTGGCCTTTCCTAGATGATAATGCAATTTCATATCATAATTCTTTATAAGCTCCAACCATCTCCTTTTCCTGAGATTCAGCTCCTTCTCCATGAAAATGTATTTCAAACTGTTGTGATCCGTGTACACATCACATCAGTTTCCAATAAGAAAATGTCTCCAGGTCTTGAGCGCATGCACCACGGCTGCTAACTCCAAATCATGCATGGCATAATTCAATTCATGCGGTCGAAGTTGTCGTGAGGCATATGAAACAACTCTTCCGTCCTGCATAAGTACTCTTCCAAGTCCGAAGCGAGAAGCGTCGCAATACACTTGGAAATCCTTGCGTATATCCGGAAGAATCAACACTGAGGCTGTAACCAAACGTTTCTTCAACTCCTGAAAACTGGACTCACATTCATCCGTCCATTTAAACTTGGTGTCCTTCTTCAACAACTCCGTCATAGGCTTTGCAATCTTGGAAAAATTATCAATGAATCTCCGATAATATCCCGCAAGTCCTAGAAAACTGTGAATCTCCCCAACTAAGGTGGATGCCAACCACTCAGTTACAGACTGAACCTTGGTGGGGTCTACTGCTATACCTTCTCCTGATATAACATGTCCAAGAAATCCTACTTTCTTCAACCAAAATTCACATTTGCTGAGCTTGGCATACAATTGATGTTCCCTGAGCTTATCGAGAACTAAACACAAGTGTTCCTTGTGTTCCTCTTCATTCTTCGAGTACACCAAAATATCATCAATGAACACCACTACAAACTTATCCAAAAACTCCATGAACACCTTATTCATCATACTCATGGAGTAAGCAGGGGTGTTGGTCAATCCAAATGACATGACCGTGTACTCATATAGCCCATACCTTGTGGTGAAAGCTGTCTTAGGTATATCTTTTTCCCGGATCTTCAACTGCTGGTATCCTGATCGTAGATCAATCTTTGAAAATACTTTAGCTCCTTGCAGCTGGTCAAACAAATCGTTGATCATCGGTAGTGGGTACTTGTTCTTGATCATTACTTCATTTAATGCACGATAATCAACAATCATTCTCAAAGATCCGTCCTTCTTCTCAACCAAAAGCACCGGGGCTCCCCACGGGGGCGGACTTTGTCGAATATAACCTTTCTCCAGTAGCTCCTTAATCTGCTTCTTAATTTCCACCAGATCATTTGCGGGCATCCGATACAGTCTCTTTGATATTGGTCCGGTGCCTGGCAACAACTCTATCAAAAATTCTATGTCCCGATCTGGTGGCATGCCTGGTAGTTCCTCTGGAAATACATCCAGGTAATCCTTCAGAATAGGCACTTCTTCCTGAACAACCCCTGAAAGAGAATTTACTTGGGTCCTCCTTGACGAATGTCTAGATACATACTTGATCCTTTTTCCCTCTGGGGTGGTGAGCAGAATTGACTTACTAGCACAGTCAATGTTTCCTCCATACTTCGATAACCAATCCATGCCTAATATTATATCCAATCCTTGTAACTCCAAAATTATTAGGTCTGAGGGGAAAACATGGCTACCAATGGTCAAGGGTAACCGATCATACCATCGGCTGGCCATATACTCTGCTCATGGTGAGCTTACTAACATGGGTGGCCTAAGGGCTAAGGTTGGTAACTTAAACTTGTCCACAAATCCCCTTGATATGTATGAATGCGATGCACCAGTATCGAAAAGAATGAGTGTGGTAAATGACTTAATCAAAAACTTACCGATCACTGCGTCAGGCTATTCTTCAACCTCCTCCACGTTGATGTGGTTCACCTGACCTCTGGTGAAGGGATTGGGCTTCTTCCCAGAGTTTCCATTGCCATTGCCATTCTTCAACTCAGAACAGTCGTTGGCGTAGTGCCTTGTCTTCCCGCACTTGTAATAGGTAACATGGCTCAGGTCCTTCTTGGCGGGCGTTGCTGGGTTGGGGCGGTTTTGGCTACTGCTTGCTCCATTCCTGTTTCCATTCTTAGGCCCACTATGGTTATGGGAACTTCCTCCATTGTGAGTATGGCCTCCATGGTTAGGGGTGTAACCTCCGGGGTTAGGGGTAAAGCGAGGCTTCTGCTGAGCTCCAGAATTGTACTTCCCCTGTCCATACTTCCGTTTGCGGCTCTCTATCTACTGTTGTTTGCTTTTAATCATCAGGGCCCGGTCTACCAACTCCTGATAGTTAGTGAATGTTGCCACCATCAACTGCATACTCATCTCATCATTCAGTCCTTCCATAAACTTCTCCTGCTTCGTGGCATCTGTGGCCACATCATCTGGGGCATAACGGGCTAACTTACTAAACTCATTCATGTACTGCCTCACAGTACGGTTTCCCTGGCGTAAGTTGCGGAACTCACGCTTCTTCATATTCATAGCTCCAGTTAAGACATGGGCTATGCGGAATGCTTGCTGAAACTGATCCCATGTGACAATAGCTATGGGAAAAGTGGTTGTGTAATTCTCCCACCATGAGGTTGCGGATCCATCTAGTTGGTATGCGGCAAAGCGCACCTTCTCCGCATCTATGCAACCTGCGTGGTCAACTCCCTTCCAATCCTGCGTAGCCAATCATCAGCAACAATGGGCTCGGTGCTAATGGAAACACCGGCGGATTCAACCTCAGAAAACGGGCTAAGTTGTCCACTGGAGGTGGTGGCGGTGGGTTGTTGTTATTGTTGTTGTTGTTGTTGCCTTGGTTCTGAACTAGTTGCTGCATCAAGGCATTCTGCTGTTGGATCAACTGAGTGAGCTCCGGTGGGAAGACAAATCCGGGGCCATGTCTCGGAGGCATCTGATGGGTTTAGAGGGGAGAGATTAGAATAAAATGAGGTCTAAGGAGAAAAACACTACCCATATGCACATGAGACAAACACATTCATATCACACCACTCAATTCAAACAAGGGCATATAATCGATCTAGCTATCGTTACAAAATACTCGGACTACTACTATATACATGGGGGGAATACTATTGATAATATGGTGGTCGACTAGAAAATTTGATCGGTGGAAGACTCCATGATATCCGCTCCAGCTTCGTCTTTGTAATCATCATCACTACTGTCGGGGTCGGAGTCGGGGTCGTCGATGATGATGTAGTCCTTGGGATGGTCGTCATCTCCTCCTGGCGCGGGGTCTCCCATGAATACTCCTAGCTTCCTCCTCAGGTCATCATTCTTTTCTACTAGTATTGCGATTTACTCCTCGTATCCGTCGCGTGTAGACTTGAGTTCCTCTTCAAGCTCCATGTTCCTAGTCATCAACTTCTTCAGATCTATCATGCTTGCGCACATTTGGTTCTCATGGTGACGAATGTGGTGGTTTAACTCCTGGATGAAGGCTGCAATGGATCTGTCCCTCCTGGTGATGATCATCTCCCATTGCTCATCTCGGCACCCACATATCTGGTAGATTGTGTCCTCAAGATCCTTGTTGTAGACTTCGCCGATGCGTCCCATGGCGATGTGGGCTGCCATGCTCTTTCCTAGACTCTAGGTTGGTGCATCAAAGGAAAACTCTATGGGCTCAGTAACTGGCATGAATGTCCTTCCTGGAACATGAACTCGAATCATCCAACGCTCCTCTTCTGGTAAAGTGGCGGTGTAGGTCCCGGTGAAGCTTGGTATTTCAATGTTCAGGTACCTAGTGACTTCCTTAGTGGTCGCGTCCTACAATCAGCGTGTCTTCATCCGGTT
Source organism: Triticum urartu (assembly GCF_003073215.2). Classification (NCBI taxonomy): domain Eukaryota; kingdom Viridiplantae; phylum Streptophyta; class Magnoliopsida; order Poales; family Poaceae; genus Triticum; species Triticum urartu. The sequence continues at coordinate 176,220,149 of NC_053023.1, forward strand.
GAGCAAACTTGTTCCTTGGGTCCGCCATCTATAGAGTGGAAAATGGAGAGGAGTCAGAAATGAGTAGAGAAGAGTGGCCTATGGCTTATCTTAGTGGTCGCGTCCTACAATCAGCGTGTGCTTTGATACCATCTTGTAGTGATCCAACCTCAAACGGTCAAATCTCTGTGCATAAGTGTCATCCCTGGATCGGTAATGCTGACAAACACAATACTTGAAGGATTTATAATAGAGTTGCAATCACACACTTATTGCATCGAATATCTCATAAGAGAGTACTTATTACAATAATGTGGCTGAAGGCCATCTAATAAGATAACAGCGGAAGGCTTGGAAGATAAAGTGAGTCCATCAACTCCAACAGCATAGCTGAGTGCAAAACAACGACCTAGTGGACCTTACTCTTCGTCTGAAAAGTCCGCAACATAATACGTTGCAGCCCGAAAACAGGTCAACACATGAAATATGCTTGCAAAATAACACTGTAGAGCAATGAACATGTACCAGCTACAACTATATGCATATTTGGCTGGTGGAGGCTCTATGGTTATTATGTTTTTTGCGAAAAGCCAATTTTCCCCTACAATAAAGGAATATATTTTATTTAACTATCATGGTAGTAGTTAAACATTGAGAATGGTAAACCCCATCTCACTCCCAATTAAAGTAATCATTAACCCAACAAGTTAATTAAATATAGTGATGAGATCAACAAAATAATTCAATCACCAAATACTCAAGATGCCCATAACTGGGGACACGGCTAATCATGATTAGTTTGTACACTCTGCAGAGGTTTGTGCACTTTTCCCCACAAGACTCGATCTCCTCCGTTGGATTTTCTCGCACTACATGATGTTTGAGAAACGGATGACCGAGACACAGTCTTTCAGAAGCATTAGCCCTTTCGACGGGTAAACCGTACCACCTACATCCCCTACATCTGCTAGTTTACCACTGAAAGAAGTCACGCAACCTACTCAACTATGGCAGAGCCCATAATGGCTTGTGGCTGCACACGGAAGTTTCCGGCATGAATAACAATATGATCCCTTTGAGCCTGTGTGGCGGACCATAGGATGATCACACGAATTCCCCAGGATCTCCTTGGACAGCACTGGATTGCCCCAGGTGCCCACAAACAATCCACCCAGATGTGTGTTAAAATAGCCACCTTAAATAAACCCTTAGTTCATAATAACACTCACAACTGTCATGGATCACTCAAACCAAACCACGTCTAGGAGCATAGCATAGCAGTATAAGCATAACGTAGAAGTAACTCCCAGGGTTTGATATAAAGGACAATAGGTTCTACCTCATCATCTACTTCCCAATACCCACATGTTATCAATCCTACTTATGCAATGTTTGAGTGTTGAAACTAATGCATAAAAATTGGGTAATAAAGGGGTATGATCAAAGTGTTACTTGCCTTGCTGACGATCTGCAAACCCTAGAGACTCGTACTAGCACGCTTCGCACTCCGGAAACTCTATCGCAAACAAACAATAGAATACATAAGCAGTCAAGCAATATGTCAAGGGAAAACTCAGATGAGAAAGTCCAAATTGAAAGTTCAACTGAAGAGCTTTGATTTGCAAAAAGAAACACTCAAATCGGAGCTACGAAACTCAAACTATGATCAAAAGAAGTTCGAATTCAAATCTGCTTGCAACCAAATTTTAAATTATCAAAATCATGTTCAAGTTGGTTAACTGGAAATAGGGGTTCGAGATGAAGATTTTGGCGTTGGTTTCACTGGATTTGGACGAACGGTTAAAAAGTTACGAGGGTTTGAAGATCAGGGGCTAATCTGCGATAAAAATAATCGCGGATAGGTCCCTGGCGAAATAAAACAGAAAAAGAAAACATCTATCGGACGAACGTCCGCTAACAAAGACAAACGAATGAATTCATTCGTTATAAGAACTAAATGAGCGAACGTTCGCAGAATAGATCTAACCGAAGAAAAACAGAGAAAAACCGATCTATAAAAAAACCGGAGTAGATCTAGGGTTTACCAAAAAGACACCGACGAACACTCGGAAAAAAACCGGTCGGCGGCGGCGGGGTTGGGTTCCGGCGACGGCGCGGCGGTGGAGCGGCGGCGGCTAGGGTTTCGCAGGGCGCGGCTTGGGGCTGGCGGCATCGGGCCTCGCCTTATAAAGGCTGGCGGCGGGGGGCGCCTGGGAGTCCCGGCCCGAGCCGGCTCCTAGGTCGGTTCGCGTTTTTTTAAATAAAATAAATTCCGCCGAAGAAAATCCTAAATAATTATGAAACAAAATTCTAAAAATGCCAAAAACAATTTTCATCATCTAAATAAAATATTTAGAATAAAGTGAACATTTTTCTGCCCAAAAATGCAATTTAAAAAAATGCATATATTTTTTCTAATTCAAAGAAAACCTCGAATAAAATCCAATAAAATATTTATTTGATTTTAACATTTTCCTCCAATATTTTTTTTATTTTGAAGAAGTCCTTTTATCCCCTCTCTTTTATTTTTAATATTAGAAATATTTCAGAGAGAAAAATATTAAACCAAAATGATCCTCTTTTCAAATTTGAGAAAAATTCAAATATAAAAATAATGAAATCCCCAACTCTCTCCTTAGGTCTTTGAGTTGCTTAAGATTTCTAGGATCAAACCAAAATGCAAATAAAATATGATATGCATATGATGACCTATGTATAACATCCAAATTGAAAATTGAGATGTTACATATGTACCGAGGTGCTCGATCAGACGAGACCTGCTAGTACATACATTAATTAGACTAGCAAAAGGGCCGTGTGTTGCAACGGGAGAAACAAATCCTCGCATACCCCTTGCAACATATTCATGTTGATACGTTTCCTCTTCGTCCGATCGCGCGCATCTCATGAGGGGTATTCACCTGGTTGCCGTGCCACCAGGTACGGGGACACATGCACTGGGTTGTAATGGTCGAACGTGTGCTTCCGAACTCCACCTCCTTGTCAACCTTCGCCGCATAGCTAGCTGTCATGGGTGTGCTTGAAGTAGAACTCACCCTGTCGTCACCTCATAGGATTTCCCTGAGCCCAACGGGGAGGGAGGGGGCCACCGTCCTTAGCCCCGCTCCCGACTATGTCTCTGTCTTGGCCGCCAAAGCTTCTAGAGCGACCAAGACTCCTCTAGCAAAAAATCAAACTGGTGCATAAATAAACAAAAAAAAAACATGATTATTAATGCATACGTACAAGTAATGCATAGATTTTACCAATAGATAGATGGCATATCTTTGAGATGGATTAGGCTACAAAGTGTCTTTCATAGGTCAGCAACAGTATTTTTAAATCTCTTGTGATTAGGCTACAAAGTGTCTTTCATAGGTTCAAGCAGGTTGTAGAAAGAAACATATATCCGAGAGCTTTGATGTCTATTGTTCAAAACAGCGAGGTAGTTATAGACACAACAGAATATGTTGCATTGGCACATGTTGTTTCCTGAAAACAAATAATTACAGGAAGCCTAAATAATTTGGTATGTTAGCCTAAATAACATATATTCAATTGTTGTTCTAATAATTCAATTTGACACTAACAAAAAGTTGAAGAATTATTTTTAAGCCCATGCACTGCAACGGGATACATATTGTTGTGATGCCCAATACACTTTGGGATGCTACAGAATAACAACCTACTTCACGTCATGAACATGTGCGCCAAACATGGCGTGTTATTGAGTGCTACTAAAATTTCAGCAAGCATGGAGAGCAAGAATTATAGGCATATACCCTACTAAAATCTTGAAATGAATACGAAATACCAGCAAGCATCTCTACAAATAAAACTGAATAACATTTATATGCGCCCTTCATACAGTAAATTCTGAACATTTTTTCAATTACAGATATACTTAGGTGCCATAAGAATATAAAAACTGTGAATTGTGTAGGGTAATTAGTTTTAGTATTCACCCGGAAAAAAAGTCTTAGGATTACTTGCCAACAGAAGAACGAAAAAATTCATGCTAGATGGATCTTCACTCCACGGACCACACATCCATCGTGCATACCACAATGAACTCCAATACCCGCCCGTTGTCGCAGCCATTCATAGCAAGGCACTGCCTATAGTAGGATTCAAACATTACTCCTGCTATTCTCCATACAAGATCCTACCACCGCTATAGCAGTTACCTCAAGTCTCCACATCTCCTCGTCCCTGGCACTTATTCCCATTAGATTGTCACCACAACTGTAACAGATAAGAGGCAGTAGAAGTACAATGCAGTTAAAGGGACTACGAAACACAAGTCACATACACATATGGTTGCCAAAATAGACACTATAGCTTGCTTTGCCATGTGTAATCTGCCATGATTGGGCATCGATCAAAACAGTAGACAAGGGAAAGGGAACAATTAAGCGAAGTCTATCTTCCAAACAGACGTCCAGCAATGACTAATTCAAGTCCTAAATAACCTGATCAACATATGCAACTGCTCAATTTCTCTTCCGTGGTAAAATCACGGAATCTCGCATGTATTGGTAAAAATTACAAAAGGGAGAGAAGCACGCCGATGACTTTCACCAAGTAGGATTCTCATGTCATGGGCGACCTGTACGAGAAAAACGCCTTCCATGACATTCTTTTTACCTGCAACTTTCCTTCATTTTTTCTTGTGGGGAACTTTCCTTCATTGATCAATCACCAAATTACCAACACTACAGACTCTTTTAAGTTGACACATGAAATTGAAGCTAATTTATGCACGCATATAGCGGTTCATATTTGTAAATAGCAAATCAAATTTTGTTATGTAAAATATCAATGACAAAAAGAAAAATAGCAACCTATAAAGACTAAACAATCAGTCTGCAAGCTGAGATGGTGACAAGCATGAGACAGTCGCACCTGGCAGGGAACTTAGATGTGGGGTTGGCAAACTCAGGGTCAGGCACCATGGCAGGAGGACCTGAGCTGTTCATATCAATCCGAGAGACTTGGGGTGTCCATGTTCTTTCTCTCTTTCACTTGAATTGTTCATGCTTTCTTCCTCCTCATCTCTCTTCTGTGTCCCAATCTAAATCTGCCGATCATCCAAACCCATGGCAGAGAAGGGGATATGAGAGATTGGCAGATTATTTGGGATCCCCAAACAAATTGCTAACCATACGTTTTTGTTTGTCATTCAGGTTGTAGCATGCTCATCATCCACCCCATTAATCTTCTTCGTCATTCCAGCCCCAACCATGCCATCAAGTCGTGAGCCACTTGTACCCTTGTAGGGCATGGTGCCCTGTTAGGAGTTGCAGCCCTGCCCCAATCACCGGCCTCCAACACAAAATCGGTCCATCAGAAATGCTACAAAAATAACCACATAATTTTTCCGACACTGAAATTGAGAAACTACTAACACCACATTCATGTTGCTATTTGGACGCACAAATACTCTGCATCAACTACTGCATGGTATACGGAAACAGAAATTACCTCTTGGTCCAACCAGAAATTTCAGGATTCATTTTCCCGGTTAAATCCACCGACTATGCTGGTGTAGCTCCCTTCCTTGCCGGGTCTATTCCTCTGCTGCCACAGGAGCATAAACAACAGTGAGCGGTTTAGCCAGAGTGAAACTGACGTTTTACTTGCACTAAACTTACTCTGGAAGTGAAAAAAGAACTCGACTATGCAAATCAGCAGAAATCATCATCAACAAAGCCCTAATGTAGTGCCATGGTTAACAACACCAAATAAAGCATCATCAGATCATAGATGCAGAAAAAAGATGCAAGCAACACTGCTGCTCCCGAAACTGTAAATATCAAGTCCTACAAAATACATCTCCAGCCACTTGTTTGGCTTTCCTCAATGAAGCTGCTGATCAATCACTAGCCAACTTCCAGCAGCCACCACTCTTTCATCGGTTTGCTCAGGATCTCCTTCAGCCCCAAACAAATTTTGCAAAACATCTCCTTTGGCCCGTCACATGTCTAAAGTTTTACTCGCACATCAAACAGACCGGCCTTTGCCCAAACAACAGGAAAAGGTGTGGGCGCCATCATCGTCGAACATGCGGACAACAAAACAAATCATATCAATCTCCATGCCCTGCAAAATCAACTGAATATTTCTTCTCTCGATCTCCTCACTCGTTCTATCCTCGCTCTGCTCAGCCACGGGAGGTGGCAGAGGCAGAACAGGGAGCTGTCCATGAGGAGGGCCTGCACGAAGCCGGTAAGCATCGTCTCCGTACCAGCGCGAGGCGAGGGCGTGAGTTGCCGCGGCAGGGTCGCGGACAATCAGGGCATCCACCGGCGCTCCATGGCGGCTACCGACGGGCGGCGTGCTCCAGGGAGCCGGCGGATGGTGCTCCGTCAAGGCTATTGAGCAGCAGCGGGGGACTACGATGATGACTGCAAAGGGATGGAACATGGTGACGAGTGTTTGCCAAGAGCGGAGGGATGAGGCGCGGGCGCGTGGCGGCGGAAGGAACCCTGGCGGCTAGCGCCTGGAGTCTCGCGTCGCGCGGGGAAGAGAGAGGGCATGCTAATTTTTTTTCACTAAACGGATGAAATCTTTCACAACACACGGGGATTTGTACATATATTATTTTTGTATATGATGTGCGGACTCCAAATTAGTACCATCTCGTTTATATTACGATTTTGTCTGTACAAATCGTAAAAGCATATTATTACATAAGAAGAAAGTGTATTGTGACGGTGAACCCACGAAGCGTATTGTGACGATGAACCCATCAAAAATCTTTTGCAACATATAATAATAGCATAAAAGGGACCGTGCGTTGCAACGGGAGAAAAAAAATCATAAACTTCAATGGGCATGACAACATTTTGCTGCATCACCGATAACATTTTGGCGACCATTTTGTTCAATTTCATTAATAATTCGTAATAAACAAAAATTTAAAAATAATGAATATTTTTTGATTTCCCAAACATTTGTTTTAAAAATTGCAAACATGTTTTGAATATGTGACACAATCATTTTATGCTTTATTCAAAAATTTACTTAAAAGTTCTTTTTAAAATTTTTGGTGGTTTTTTAAGTACCAAATTATTTCAAGAAGAAAAAACGATAATGGAAAAGAAAAATAAAAATAATAAAACGAAATTTAAAAACGGATTGCCCGCACATGGGCCGGCCCTAATTGGAGCGCTGTGTCTTCTCGTTGCGTGCAAAGCGCGGTATAGGAGATCACTACTGCGTGGGATGGCCCAGGCAGGGAATTCTCCGGTGTGAAATGTTTTTTGTCAACTTATAAATGGCATTGGTGGATAGTATTTTATAAGTTTGGAAGCAATTGATGACTTTAATAATAATAGTAATTATTATTATTATAGCGCATATGCCGTGCATTGCAAGAAGATAAAAAAAATAGCATGTCCATCAAAACATCATGATAGCATTCAGATGCTGCCAGCTAGTAGTTACAAGAAGGTCCATGTCCATATCTAGAAGAAATGTATAATCATAAAAACGACCTTGCAATGACATGCATCCGATCTGTAGCATCGTCAGTCATCCTTGCAACTTCCACGTGGTCGCCTTTGCAGTGGTTTTCATCCAACTGGTAGGACAAACGACCGTCCTTCCAGCGTCCATGTAATAATTTTGCAGCACTTTGGTCCAAATTGCCAATAAAAAAAAGGACAGCGGAGACTGATGTTACATTGACGTGTTTCTAGCTAGACGCAGTGGGCACTCGACCTTACAGCGACGCGTGCCGCTTGCAGTGTAGTGTTTGCCGTTTGAAGCAGCGAAATTTAAGCGAAGTTGCACGTAGATCAAGCGGGTATATTTTCAAAAAAAAATTATAGCAGGAAAAATACCGAGAAATGAAAAGATTTACGTTTGCAGCTCCAAACCAAATACTTGCAGTACTTAAAGAAGGACGTGCATGAAAAAAAGAGCTAGCGAGCATGCCACGCATATCATCATACGCCAGAAGTTGCAATCATTACCAGGGTTAGTTTTTTTAGACAAATAACCTGGGTTTTTTTTGGGGAAAGACAAAGAACCTGGGTGAGCTGGTTCGGGGCGTGGAGACTACATTCCCACGCTGCTGATTTTTGGATCGTAATCCAATGAAGTCTGGGAGGAGGCCCATCAGCATATATCAGCCCAATATATGGCTAGCGTGCGAAGTTGGAGGTACGACGTAGCACAAAGCAACGATTGAGTCGTTTTTTTAGCAGAATTAGTACCACCTCGCGTATATGTTTTAAATTCGAATTGAAAACGTAAATTCACAGAAAGAAAGTGTATTGTGACGGTGAACCCATAGAGTCAATCCGTGCTTTATTATTAGGGACAGATAGATATATTATACATACATACATACATATATATATATATATATATATAATATACTAGCAAAAGAGCCGGTGCGTTGCAACGGGTATAAAGAAATTTCAAAGTTCACGTGATATTGAGGAGTTTATCTATCGTGGTGAAATATTGAGCTATATCTCTCAGTCCGTTAAATTCTTCATTGTCTTAATATGAATTCATATTTTATACTTGCCCACTTCAAAGATAAGATGTCCGGTTAGAAAATAAAGAGTTTACAATGTTCTTTTGTTAACATTGTCGTCAACGGTAGGAGCAAACCGACTGCATCAACGCAGCCATGTTTTCCTTGACACCAACATCACAGCCTCAAGGAGGACCAGTATTGGGGCATGCAAAACCAGGGGAGAGATGGTACGACAGAGGGGAGTAGCCACATGAAAGTGGGGTATGGAAGGACTAAGGACATGGTCATCCTAGGCATGATCACATGCTTCTCTCTCCATAGCCGATGTGTGGAGCGAACAAGACGTGGCCCCTCCTTCACCCAATTCAAGCAAGATGCACCGCCATCGTACTCTTTCAACTCTCCATCCCTCCCACCCTCCTCTGTATCTCACATCAACGACACTGGTAACATATAGAGTGGAAGAATATATTGACGGTCAGCTAGTCCACAAGAGAGCCCCAAATATCGTTTCTTTTAAAAAGTATTTTTTTTATTTTTCAGTCGCACGTATTTTCATCCACCTCTGCTCCGGAGAGCTCCCTCGCTGACTACTCGGCGTGATGGTCACCTCCCTCTCTTGCGTCTCTCTGGCTGAGATCTGTGTCGCTCTCTACTGCTATGAGGCAACTCGTGGACATATAAAAATTGGTAGAATTTGTTATAAAAATGCGAGGTGGGATTATGTAATTTGGTAGCGACTCTACGTGAAGTTTTGTCGTTCGTGCCCAAATGGCTTGTGTGGGGCCGACGAGCTATGGGCCATAGTTGGCCCATCTGACTGAGCAGACTCGCCTGGCTCCAACCCACCATCGACTACGCTCGGAAACAATTGTCACCAGCGAATGAAACGGTTTTTAGTACAACCTCGTGTATATGTTTCAAATTCAATCTGAAAGCGTACAATCACGGAAAAAAGCCAAGAAATTGAGAGTATGTTTTATTAACGTCAAATAGAAGCCATTCATTGAAGTAATAATTGTAATCGGCTAGCACAAAAAATCTGCCGGCCACTTAATTATCGTGAATCCTATTTCCTTAGCCCACACCACATATTAAGCAAGTTCCTTGTTGTAAAGGGTACCCCATCTACAACATGCAATGCAGGTATGCATGAATCCCGTTCTTAATTTTCCCACGTAGGACACACCTTTATTATTTGTGCAGCATACACAACGTGTCTTAGGAATCTCTCTCGATAGCATCCTATTATATTATGCAGCAAGATTGTGTTTACTTGCCCACCATAATTCACAAGCATGCATCAGGAATCCTTGCAGCAATTGCCCACCATATTTCTCAATCATGCATATTAGGAATCCCTTTTTTATTATTCCACATAGCACTATATTATTCCTTCCTTATTTCTCGAGAATCTTTCCTTGCTTCCCTCCTTCCTTCAATACTTCCATTTTGGGGCACCCTCATCATCCTCTGATTACCAATTTCGGAGCCGGCTTATTAGGATGATTGATGACAGATCACTTGAACATGTATATAAGTTGATGGTTGTCCTTGTAAAAGGGCGAGGTGGTACTATTTTTTAAGTAAAACAAAGCATATTAAAGCAACATAGGCTCACCTAGTTCAGTTGGCTAATGCTAAAGGAATCAGCTAGAAGGTTGTGAGTTCAAATCATATCGCAAGTGTGTATTTTTTTCCTCCCCGCGTTGCACTGAAGCTGGGCCGCCAACGGACAGCCAGAAGGCCCAAGTCTTTGACGTTCCTACCAGCCATCAACGGACAGCCAGAAGGCCCAAGTCTTTGACATACCGATTGGAACGTAGTGTTTTTGACGTACGGGTGATATATGGATTAGTACCACCTCGCATATATGTTTTAAATTCAAACTGAAAGCGTAAAATCACGGGAAGAAGCTTATTGTGACGGTGAACCCACGGGGACAATCCGTGCTTTATTATTACTAGCAAAAGGGCTCGTGCATTGCAATGGGAGACATTGTTACCTATCTCATCCCTCGACCTATTTCCTTCCATCCTCATCTCCTTGTCCATGTCGGTTATCAACATCTCCTAAGCCCCACTGTCCTCCTTCCCGCCTTTAGTGAACCATCATGTGTACCTCAGGCAGTGAGCTTATTCGCATTAATTAATGCAGCCTTCCATTGAAATGTGATGTTTCATCATGTATGTTGCATGCTCAGACGGGATAACCAATAACCAGAAAAAGATGAATTGTTTTGCGAAAGAATTTTTGGACCCATAAAAAGCGGGATTTGCGTTTGTGACCATTCTCGAGCATGCGGAGCTGAAAACAAAAGGAGAGCACATAGTTGTCGTGGTCATTGCATGCATAAGATGGTGTGGAGAAAGAGTGAGAGTATGTTTTAGTAACATCAAATAGAAGGCATGCATTAAGGTAATACCTGTAATCAGCTAGCAAACAACATCAATAGCCTAGCAAGTCACTTGTTTCTTTTTTTGGATATTAATTATGCAGCAAGCATGTAGTGTGTCTCGTAGGTTTCCTTTTTAATTGGCCGCCAGTTAGCCTGAATCCCGTTTACTTAGCAATGCAAGTATGATGGATGCATAAAAAAAATCATAAAAAAAGTATGATGGATGCATTAGGAAATTAACATGGTGATTAACCAAATTGACTATTTTCATAAGATAATTTCCCCGTTTACTGATGGATGCACGTTTTAGCAAGTTCCTTGTTGCAAAAGGCGCCCATGTACAAGGTGCAATGCAAGTACGCATGCATTGGATCCCTTTCTTAAATAACCCATATAGGACTCACCTTTTTATTATATGCAGCAATGTATGAGGAATCTCTCTTAATTTCTCCAGTTTAATTGCCCACCATATTTTTTAGGAATCCTTTTATCATGCATGCAATAATATTTCTCAATTCCTTAATTAATTATCCCACAATAGTATTGATTCCTTTTTGCCCCATTCGATTGCCCACAATATTTCTGCCTTACACAATCCTTCCTTTCCTCTTTTTTTCAAGAATCCACCAACTCCTCATCCTCCGATTACCAATTTCCGAGGCGTATATTAAGGTGATTAATGATAGGTAATTTGAAAATATAAATTAATGGTTGCTTTTAGAAAGGCGAGATGGTACTTTTGATAAAAAAAACAAACCGCTACGAATTAACATAGGTTGGCATAGTTCAGCTGGCTGGTGTCTATTTTACGAGATGGTAGGTTGTGAGTTCGATTCCTCATGCACGCGTGTATTTTTTTTCTTCTTCTCGCGTTGCACTAAAGCTAGGCCGACGACCCAGCCTGCTGGCCCAAGTCGTTAGGATGGTAGGTTGTGAGTTCGATTCCTCATGCACGCGTGTATTTTTTTTCTTCTTCTCGCGTTGCACTAAAGCTGGGCCGACGACCCAGCCTGCTGGCCCAAGTCGTTAGGATGCAGCGAACAGGCCCAAGTCGGTAGGACGCAGCGAACAGGCCCAGCCTGCAGGCCCAAGTCGTTAGGACGCAGCGAACAGGCTGAAGTCGGTAGGACGCAGCGAACGGTGAACGAAAACACGTCTTAGGTGTACAGATGAAAATATTAGTACCACCTCGAATATGTTTCAAATTCAAACTGAAAGCGTAAAATCACGGAAAGAAACGTATTGTGACGGTGAACCCACGGAGTCAATCCGTGCTTTATTATTATTAGCAAAAGGGCCCGTGCGTTGCAACGGGAGACATTGTTACCTATCTCATCCCTCGACCTATTTCCTTCCATCCTCATCTCCTTGTCCATGTCGGTTATCAACATCTCCTAAGCCCCACTGTCCTCCTTCCCGCCTTTAGTGAACCATTATGTGTACCTCAGGCAGTGAGCTTATTCGCATTAATTAATGCAGCCTTCCATTGAAATGTGATGTTTCATCATGTATGTTGCATGCTCAGACGGGATAACCAATAACCAGAAAAAGATGAATTGTTTTGCGAAAGAATTTTTGGACCCATAAAAAGCGGGATTTGCGTATGTGACCATTCTCGAGCATGCGGAGCTGAAAACAAAAGGAGAGCACATAGTTGTCGTGGTCATTGCATGCATAAGATGGTGTGGAGAAAGAGATTGAGAGTATGTTTTAGTAACATCAAATAGAAGGCATGCATTAAGGTAATACCTGTAATCAGCTAGCAAACAACATCAATAGCCTAGCAGCAAGTCACCTGTTTCTTTTTTTTGGATATTAATTATGCAGCAAGCATGTAGTGTGTCTCGTAGGTTTCCTTTTTAATTGGCCGCCAGTTAGCCTGAATCCCGTTTACTTAGCAATGCAAGTATGATGGATGCAGAAAAAAAATCATAAAAAAAGTATGATGGATGCATTAGGAAATTAACATGGTGATTAACCAAATTGACTATTTTCATAAGATAATTTCCCCGTTTACTGATTGATGCACGTTTTAGCAAGTTCCTTGTTGCAAAAGGCGCCCATGTACAAGGTGCAATGCAAGTACGCATGCATTGGATCCCTTTCTTAAATAACCCATATAGGACTCACCTTTTTATTATATGCAGCGATGTATGAGGAATCTCTCTTAATTTCTCCAGTTTAATTGCCCACCATATTTTTTAGGAATCCTTTTATCATGCATGCAATAATATTTCTCAATTCCTTAATTAATTATCCCACAATAGTATTGATTCCTTTTTGCCCTATTCGATTGCCCACAATATTTCTGCCTTACACAATCCTTCCTTTCCTCTTTTTTTCAAGAATCCACCAACTCCTCATCCTTCGATTACCAATTTCCGAGGCGTATATTAAGGTGATTAATGATAGGTAATTTGAAAATATAAATTAATGGTTGCTTTTAGAAATGCGAGATGGTACTTTTGATAAAAAAAAACAAACCGCTACGAATTAACATAGGTTGGCATAGTTCAGCTGGCTGGTGTCTATTTTACGAGATGGTAGGTTGTGAGTTTGATTCATCATGTACGCGTGTATTTTTTTTCTTCTTCTCGCGTTGCACTAAAGCTGGGCCGACGACCCAGCCTGCTGGCCCAAGTCGTTAGGAAGGTAGGTTGTGAGTTCGATTCCTCATGCACGCGTGTATTTTTTTCTTCTTCTCGCGTTGCACTAAAGCTGGGCCGACGACCCAGCCTGCTGGCCCAAGTCATTAGGATGCAGCGAACAGGCCCAAGTCGGTAGGACGCAGCGAACAGGCCCAGCCTGCAGGCCCAAGTCGTTAGGACGCAGCGAACAGGCCCAGCCTGCAGGCCCAAGTTGTTAGGACGCAGCGAACAGGCTGAAGTCGGTAGGACGCAGCGAACGGTGAACGAAAACACGTCTTAGGTGTACAGATGAAAATATTAGTACCACATCGAATATGTTTCAAATCTAAACTGAAAGCGTAAAATCAGGAAAGAAGCGTATTGTGACGGTGAACCCACGGAGTCAATCCGTGCTTTATTATTAAAAAATTAGGGATAGACTAGTAAAAGGGCCCGTGCGTTACAACGGGGTTCAAATCAAGCTACTGAGATCATATAATGTATAGCCCACCTTGTTTATTCAAAATCAAATAAAACTGACCACTGGTTGCACTTAACAATAATTCATGCTAATATAATACATTTAGTTGATGGCTTACATGAGACAAGCTTTAGAGACAATAGTTTATTCCAAAAATCTTAGTTTAAATTTATCATTTGAAACTTTCATTATTCGTCGCATAAATACAAATTGTGACTCTGTTTTTGTTTGGGATTTTCATTTTAGACCAACAATACATTAACTATTAAATTAGAAATTGTTCTTCTGAAATTAGTATGACATGTGACTACTCCAGCAGAATACATAAACCAATTTAATTTAAATAACACAACAAACAATTACAAAACACAGGTGGGCTGCTTAGCCATGTAATCTACGATCTGCCTTGAGCTGTACTGCAACATGTCCGTGCGTTGCAACGGGAGAAATAAAATCCTTGGCGTAATAATAATTGTTTAAGACACTCCACGGGTACATGCCCATCATTTCAATAATAGCATAAGCAGTGAAAGCTTAATTTACAATTCAACTTTAATAGTGCCAAAAATAGTTACTAAGACACGCATTATTTCATACATAGATTTATAGCTATAGAGTATCTACTGCTAGTGTCGATTTTTTAGCATGTTAGTTGTAGTCTTTGTGCACAAAATAAGAGAGTTTTTTACTATACAAAATCTCATTGATGACATTTCCAACAAATTATCTGCATTTTCAAACCTTATTATGCTGGTACAATTTTAAACCGAGGAAATCTAAGGAGGCTAATAATTATTTTAGGGTACCTCAAATTCATTTTTTCTTAGAGATATTGAAAATTTATTTTGTCATTGTGAGTTTATTTAATTTTGCGACACAAAGTCTATTTTTTACATGATCTTGGTTGGTCATTGTATCCGAAATAGGATTATCTTTGTGGCAAAACAAAGACTCATGTGCGTAGTTAGTTTTTTCATTAAAAGCAAGAGCATCCTGTGCGTACATGTACATCTACATTTTTTGTTCCCGCAAAAAAAATGTACATCTACATTTTTTTTGTGGGTCGCGCTCATGCAGCTATAGCTGCCGTCTTCATTATGTACCATGAAGATTGTCTTTGTCAGGGAAGACCCAATCCAATCCACCTCCATATCTCCGCAGCGCAGCGACCGCATGCCACAACTCCTCCCGCATCCCGCGCCGCCGACCAGCAGCGCCTGCTGCGCCCTTGCGTCAGGTTGCAAGATGGACGGGTCATCCCGCCGCTCCGCCGTCAAACAAAAACCCGCAAAGTTGCCTCTGGGCTGACTGCATCATCACAAACGGATTCAAGCGGACACCCCGCATTGTCCACTGGGCGTCGCAACATCCCGCATATGCTGCATCCAATGAAAATACAGAGTAACTCGTACTACCAGCCTACTCTCTCTGATTGGGAGAATCCACAAGCAGCTACCAAGCAAACTCTTCGTCACCGATTCAATGATTCAATTTGATTGCATGGAGTTAGACCCGTATACAACACTGGTCATCGATGTCTTGTCAGGCGTCAGTACATCCTCTGTCCATCCTCAACAGGATCACATACCACTACCAGATTCAGATGGCCACCATGTACGCCTTCGCCGATGCCGGCTCCACCGCCATCGAGAAGGGTCGCACGACTATGCTCGCACAGTACTGCGCCTTTGCCGGCCAGCTCCGCAAGTGTCCCAGCAAACATGTCGGTGTGGGGTCCTAAATGACCGCAGCGTGCGTGCGCTCCTCCAGTCCTCAGTACGTGCCCAACCGCAAAGTCTGCGGCTGTCCGCGACATGGAAAGAGTGAAGCTGGTGGCGGACTGTGCTCCTGGTACCTGAGTTCCTCCGCTCTGTGTTGTGTTCGCCGCTAGCAGCACCAGTGTCCAGCACCCCGCCGACCGACGAACCCTGCCATCCGCCGCGTCCGGAGCTGGCCTCCACTCTGGACCTGTCGTCCCCATCAACACAAGCCACCGCACCCTCCCGATCTCCAGTCCTGATGTGCAGCCACCGCCGACATAGTCTACCTCGATCACGGCCCCAGCCCCTTCCTGCCTGCCTCTATGTGGTGTGTTCGTGGCCGGCAGCACGAGCACCCCGCCGACCGTTGAATCCCGCCACCCGCCGCGTCTGGATTGTCCCCTCCTTTCCTCTATGTTATCTTTTCTTTCTTTTTGAGTGGGATTTATCGGGTCTTTTTTGGATGACTTTATTTAAAGAAGCGATATATGGGACTAATAAAAATCGAATCTCATGCTATCATAGTACCGTGCGGCTGGCTACTTCCCCATAGATGGAAGCCGAGGTTGGGAGTTTGATTCACAATTGGATTGGATTAGTTTTCATTCTTTTTCCACCCTGACAGTGGCAGGAGCCGGCCATTAGGAATCGTTTTTCCATCTTGACGATGTGGCCCAGGTAGCATGCGGAACTTCAGGTCGAGGCCCAGCCTGTTGTGCGCGTAGCGGCCTTCGGACTAAATTTTCTTAGACGATGGATGAAAATTCCATAAAATTAGTACCACCTCGTTTATATTACGATTTTATCTATACAAATCGTAAAAGCGTATTATGACATGAGAAGAAAGTTTATTGTGACAGTGAACCCACGGAGTCAATCCGTGCTTTATTATTAGGAAAAGATTATTATTATTATTATTATTATTATTATTACATTTTTTAATATACAATGTACTTTTTAAAATACATAATTACTTTATGAACCCAATAGCTAAGACCGTTCCCCCTCCTCCTCCCACAACCGACTGCCAGACATGGTGACATCAGTAAACTCTTTGAAATCTTCCACACTGCCGCATGAGAAACAACATGAAAAGATGTGTTGTGCAAAAACATAATCGTGAAAGGAATTTGTAAGTGTACTGTAGGTGTGTGCAATTTAAATCATAGAAATATCCACCTGGTCGCGAGTATCTCTTCACATATTTGTTGACGTTGCTTAGTGATGCCCCAAAAATATCGCACTATAATGAAAATGGTGAAGTCGTAGTACAACATTCTTGCTTCACTACAGAGGCAACAAAGATTTCCATGAACCAGTGTTGGGTAGGTTTAGGGGTAGCATAGCACTATTTGTGTCCGACGATATTAGAAGCATTTTTTGCGGGGTAATGGTATCATAAGCATTCTTTGCGGGGCATTGATATTAGGAGTGTTGTACAAAACCCTCCATCGGTGGTTAATATAACAAAGTAAAGTGCGGAGTTTGTGTCGCACATAGCAGAGTCCAACTGCTTGTGCTTTGGTGACCAACATTTTTTTTATTAGGAGCATTGTAAGAGTTTGTGACGGGCGCTAGTGGGTTTAGCAGAAAAATAATAGCAAAGATTTATTTTGTTTTTAGTGGTTGCTACTATTGACATTCCATGCACGGAGACGTTTATTAGTGACATTATATCCCATTTGGAGACGCTCTCTTTCCTTTTTTTAGTTTTTTGTATTTTCCTTCCTTAGGACAGCTTCCACTTTTCATTTTTTTTCTCCATCTAGACATGAAATCCCAGCCCTCTTTCCCTCCTTATTCTGCCATATAAGCCATGAAATCGCCCTCCTCTTTCCTTCTTTATTTTTCTTTCTTTTCTTCATTATTCTGTCAAGAGATATATGAAATCCCTCCTCTTTCCTTCTTTTTCTCTCTCTTTCCTTCTTTATTATGGAAGGATTTATTTCCTTCTTTATTGGTTCCCGAGATGGCTCCTTAATACAGAGGAAACTCGAAGATGTATATAAATTGCAAAGATTGGGTTTAAGGTAGCAGTATGGGACTATTTAAAAGGGTTTAGAGTCTGATTCAGCCCACCATCGAGTACTTTTCTGCACCAGGCTTTGGGCCAGCTTTGCCCGTTCGGTTGTGTGGCTTCCCTCGGCAGGGTGGGCTGGAATAATGAGGCAGTCGAAAATCCTCCTGGCGTGATAGACTAAGTGGGTAATCCTTGTTTTTCTGAACATACAATGGGCTAGCTGAGTTGGTCGCTCGCTCTATGCACTTTTCTGGTGACCCGCGTTCGAATGCTCAAAATACCAACTTTTTATGTGTGGCCATTTTTTAAAGAAGCGACCGTAAAAAAAAGAGGACGCGATGCACCTTGGATTTTGGAAAAAATATGGACATGTTGAAAAAAAACTGAAAGCGTAAATTCATGGGAAGAAGCGTATTATGACGGTGAACCCACGGAGTCAATCCGTGCTTTATTATTAGGGAAAGACTAGCACATATGCCCGTGCGTTGCAATGGGTGAAACATAATGTTTAGAAAACAGAAAAGTAATTTATTACCACTCAAATGTTACAACAGGTGTTCAGTTGGCGATGGAATTGGGTATTGAAAAACTTTGTCTGAAGACAAACAATCAAGGTGGGGCACCTGCTTTCGAATCAAGAGATCAAGACCGTTCGAGGTTTAGCTGTAACACCCTCGATGCGACTATATCTCCCACGTGTCGAGGCACGACTTAGAGGCATAATCGCATTAAAGGCATATGTCGCAAGTTAGGCAATCTTCACAACATCCCATGTAATATGAATAATAAAGGGGAGATAACATAGTTGGCTTACACTCGCCATGTCAATCAAGAACATAAATAACATTACATCATCCAAACACTCATGGCCCGACTACGGCACCAAAATAAAAGAGAACCCAACATGCGACAACGGTCCCGTTCACCCCCAACTGGGCACCACTACTGATCATCGGGAAAGAAAACATAGTAACGTTGAGAGTCTTTAACTCCCACTTGAGCTCATACGCGTCTCCTGGAGAGGAATCATCAGGCCCTGCATCTGGTGTAATAGTAATCTGTGAGCCACAGGGACTCAGCAATCTCGCACCCTCGCGATCAAGACTATTTAAGCTTATAGGTATGGCAAGGTAAATATCAGTGGAGCTGCAGCAAGCGACTAGCAAGTATGGTGGCTAACTTATTCGCAAAAGAGAGCGAGAAGAGGAGGCAAAGCACGAGCGAGAAACTAGAGAGCAACCTGCGCAAACATTACTCCAACACCGTGTCCACTTCCCGGACTCCGCCGAGAAGAGGCCATCACGGTAACACACTCAGTTGATTCATTTTAATTAAGTTAAGGTTCAAGTTATCTACAACCGGACATAAACAAATTCCCATCTGCCCATAACCGCGGGCACGGCTTTCAAAAGTTCAATCCCTGCAGGGGAGTCCCAACTTAGCCCATGACAAGCTCTCACGGTCAACGAAGGAATAGACCTCCTCCCAAGACGTTCCGATCAGACTCGGTATCTCGGTAATTCAAGACACTTCGGCAGGTTAAAACAAGACCAGCAACACCGCCCGAATGTGCCGACAAATCCCGATAGGAGCTGCACATATCTCGTTCTCAGGGCACACTCAGATGAGACTAGCTACGAGTAAAACCAACCCTCAAGTTTCCCCGAGGTGGCCCCGCAGGCAGCTCAGTTCGGACCAACACTCAGAGGAGCACTGGCCCGGGGGGGTTAAAATAAGATGACCCTTGGGCTCCGGTAACCCAAGGGAAAAAAAGGCTAGGTGGCGAATGGTAAAACCAAGGTTGGGCATTGCTGGAAAAGCTTTAATCAAGGCGAACTATCAAGGGGTTCCCATTATAACCCAACCGCGTAAGGAACGCACAATCCGGGAACATAACACCGATATGACAGAAACTAGGGCGGCAAGAGTGGAACAAAACACTAGGCGAGAGGCCGAGCCTTCCACCCTTTACCAAATATATAGATGCATTAAGATAACAAGATAATATAATGATATCCCAACAAGTAAATAAATGTTCCAACAAGGAACGGCCTTCCAATCTTCACCTGCAACTAGCAACGCTATAAGAGGGGCTGAGCAAAGCGGTAACATAGCCAATCAACGGTTTGCTAGGACAATGGAGGGTTAGAGGTTTGACATGGAAATTTGTGAGGCTTGCACACAAGTGGTAGGCATCGTAGCAATGGCATAGCAAAAGAGCGAGCAAACTATCATAGCAAAGATAGTAGTGATTTCGAGGGTATGATCATCTTGCCTGCACAGTTGTCAGAGTTGATTGGATCCTCGAAAGCAAACTCAACGGGCTCCTCGTTAGCGAACTCGTCTCCCGGCTCTACCCAAACAAGACAAACAAGCAACAAGGATACAATCAACCACGTGCAAGACCAAGCAATATGATGCAATGATGATATGCTATGCGGAATGCGATGCGGGATGCAAAATGCAAGATATGACAGGAAATGCATGAACCTGGACTCAACATGGAAAACCAAGTATGCCACTGGAAATATGAGATGAAATCGCTTGAAAATGATATAAATAACGCCGGAATCGGAGTTACGGTTTGGAAATGGCAAGCGATTCAAATATGACACCGGTCTGCGATTTACAGCAAGTAGGCATCTAAATGCAATGAGATAAACATGCTACAGCACCCAAATGTGACAACAAAATACATGGCAGGTATGCATACAAGATGCTTAACAAAAGTCTAGCACTGAGTTACGGCCAATTCATCCATTAACAGATTCAAACAAGCATGGCAAAAATTGCATATGACAAACAGATCTCAGACTTGGTGAAATTAACACTTGTCTGGAATTTCAGATCAGGTAGCTCTCTGCGGAGCAACAAAACTACATGCTACAGGATCTGATCATGGCAAAGTAAAGCATGGCATGGAGCTACTCAAAGAGCTTAACAAAAGTCCCTTAGTGACCTTGAGCCCAAGGGGGTCAGAAAATATACTAACAAGCACGTGAACATAGCAAAAACATAATCAGTTTTCAGACTTAGTGAAAACTGGCACATGCTGAAATATAACTCAAGTAGGCATGTTCACGAGCTCGATGCACTCACTACGGTGCAAGTCATGGCAAGACAAGCATACACCCATCAATAAGGCACAATATGCAAGCTAGACATGGCAAGAACAATAGCATACCATGCACGGATCAACTACAACAGCATCGGCAAAATTGCAAACAAGTTGACAATCTGCCCAGATTCACAAAGTAGCAAAAGTAGAGCTCGATTGACTCAATCTAGGTTGCTCCATAATTGCAAACAAAGACATGGATGGATAGAGCACTACAAGTTTAACAAAACATCCTTACTGATCATCCTCAAAAGAGGCACGGATCACTAGGAAACAACATGAACATATGACAACATGAGATAAACAGCTCCAGGACTTAGTGAAATCACTAAGTCCCTGAAAACAGAATTAGCAAGTGCACCACTTTGCAAGCTTGCACAAGTCACCACACATATCACAAAAATACATGGGTTGCACCTCTGGAAAGATGACAAAACCCTTAACAAAACACATGTAGAGCATCAGGGCATAGCATGCACACATTAAACATGGCAAAAATGACAAAAACCTAAACGGAGTAGCAGATCTGATAATTATCTCAAGTAGCCCTCTTCTAACAGCATTTAGGGCATCAAGATGCACTCAAATGAAAATGATGCAATGGAATGAAATGATGTACTCTCTGATTTGAACATTTTGATATGCTATATGCATGAATCGGAATTACGGATGCAATGTTACGGATCCGTGAACATGAGCACTTGAACTGAATATATCAGGGACTTAGAAAAAAAACAACCCTCAGATCTAGGGTTTGACCGGCGCGCGAACCGAGGTTCGCCGGGATCCGCACTGTTCACCAGAGGCGGCGGCCGGAGTGGGAGAAGGAGATGGCCGGAGTTGGGGCCGGCCGGAGCGAGGTCGACGGCGGGGCGGCCTCCACGGCGCGGGGCGCCGGCGGCCAGGGCGGCGGCGAGACGGCAGCCGCGGCGCGGGACGGCGCCCGCGGGCTGGCGGCGGCGGAGGAGCTGCGGCGCGCGGCGCCAGCGTGGAGAGGCGGCGGCGGGCGGCGATGGCGTGCGGCGGCGCCGGCCGCCGGAGTCGAGGGAGGCGGCGGGGGGGCCGCGCAAGGAGGCGGCGCGGGCGGCTGGGCTGCGGGGGCTCTCCCCGGGCCGAGCGGGCCGGCGCGGGAGCGGGTGGCGGCGCGCCACGTGGCAGGACGCCACTGGTGCGGGGGCGGCGGCGCGGAGTGTCCGGCGCGGGCGGACAATGTCTGGCGCGTCGGAGGGGATTTTTAGGGTTTCGGGGAGAGAAGGGATCCGGATTTCGGGGGGTGTTTAAATAGGCATAGAGGGAGCTAGGAGAGTCCAAATGAGGTGCGGTTTTCGGCCACGCGATCGTGATCGAACGCTCTAGATGATGGAGCAGAGTTAGGTGGGTTTTGGGCCAAATTGGAGGGGTGTTGGGCTGCAACACACACGGGGCCTTTTCGGTCCCTCGGTTAACCGTTGGAGTATCAAACGAAGTCCAAATGATACGAAACTTGACAGGCGGTCTACCGGTAGTAAACCAAGGCTGCTTGGCAAGTCTCGGTCCAATCCGGAAATGTTTAATCCCCACACACGAAAGAAAGCTTAAAATGGCCACCGGAGGAGAACGAAGCGCCGGAATGCAAAACGGACAACGGGGAAAATGCTCGAATGCATGAGACGAACACGTATGCAAATGCAATGCACATGATGACATGATATGAGATGCATGACAATGACAACAACACACGGAGACAAAAACCCGAACCCGAGAAAATAAATATAACTTTACGCCAGAAACGGCAAGAGTTGGGGTACAAATTGGGAAAGTTACATCCGGGGTGTTACAACACTCCACCACTACGAAATGATCTCGTCCCGAGATTTAGGACTGGAAGAACGCCGGGTACTCAGAACGGAGGTGATCCTCGCGTTCCCAGGTAGCTTCACGGTCGGAATGGTGTGACCACTTGACTTTGAGAAATTTGATTGACTTGTTGCGAGTCTTGCGTTCAGTCTCTTCAAGAATAGCAACTGGGTGCTCACGATAAGAGAGATCTTCTTGGAGCTCAATCACTACAGGAATCAGCTCTTTTGTCGTCTGCCATGGCGGACGGCAAAGGCATGAACGGCGGACGGCAAAAGGCTCCGGCAAAGTAGGCTCCGATAAATAGCTACTTTGCCGTCTGCTTCCTGGCGGCCGACGGCAAAGGCCCTTTGCCGTCTGCGGTGGACGGCAAAGAGAGCGGACGGCAATAATTGCGCTGTCAGTCCGTTAAGTGGCTAACGGCAGGCCTTTGCCGTCCGCCGCTGACGGCAAAATTTCTAGTGTCTTTGCCGTCCGCCGTATGATGTCATCTACACGTCACTACATGGAAGGTTCTTTGCCGTCTGCCACTGATGGCAAAGTGCAGGTTCTTTGCCGTCTGCCACTAATGGCAAAGTCTTTGCCGTCTGCCACTGTAGGCAAACTGACCAAATGGGTCAGCTCCCAGGAAGCACAGCTGGATGCCACATGTCTTCTTCGCCGTCCGCGGCAGACGGCAAAGAGCCCGTTGCCGTCGGTGGCGGACGGCAAAGAGCCTGCATATTGGCTCTTTTATCTGTTTTTTATTAAATCCAACAATTTTCATCACAAATATATATGACATATATAGATATATTTCAAAAGGCCATTACAGAGCAAACATATAAGATATCCAACACATAACTTCATCATCCAACCATATATATTACATGCATAGTTCCATCATACATAACAAGTTCAACATAGAGGCATCCAACCATATATATTACAATAGTTTCATCCAACGATACATGCATAGTTCAACGATACAAAAGAAACAGAGAAAGGGATAAGGAGCACTCCATCTATGCAAGCTTTCGTCAAGTGAATGAAATCTGCAAAATGAAAAATAAGAAAGTTAGAACAAGAAGAGTAGAACAAGAAGAAGAGTAGAACAATAAGAAGATTAGAACAAGAAGAGTAGAACAAGAAGAAGACTAGAACAAGAAGAGTATGTCATTTATGAGCTAACTTACGTGAAATGGGTCGTTTATGAGCTAACTAAGGTCAAATGGATCGTTTTTGAGGTAACTAAGGTGAAATGGATCGTTTTTAGCTAACTTAGGTGAAATGGATCATTTATGAGCTAACTTAGTTGAAATGGATCGTTTTTGAGCTAACTTAGGTGAAATGGATCATTCATGAGCTAATTTAGTTGAAATGGATCTTTTTGAGCTAACTTAGGTGAAATGGATCATTTAAGAGCTAATTTAGGTGAAATGGATCGTTTTTTAGCTAACTTGGTGAAATGGATCGTTTATGAGCTAAATTAGTTCAAATGGGTCGTTTATGAGATAACCTAGGTAAGATGGGTCATTTTGGAGTTAACCTAGGTGAAATGGGTCATTTTAAAGCTAACGTAGGTAAAATGGATCATTTAGGAGCTAATCTAGGTAAAACGGGTCATTTTTGAGCTAACTTGGATGAACTGGATCATTTATAAGCTAACCTAGGTAAAATGGGTCATTTTAGAGCTAACTTAGGTAAAATGGATCGTCTATGAGCTAACTAAGCTAATTATGCAATTTTTGACATAAGTAAGCTAAGTACAAATCGTTTTAGAGCTAACTTAGGTAAAATGGATGGTTTTGGAGGTCAGTAAGCTTATTAAGTCATTTTGGAGGAGAAGAAGCTAAGTCTAGGTCATTATGGTAAGCATTGGAGGAAATAAAGCTAAGTCTAGGTATTTATGCATGTGTTAAGCAAAACACTAGATAAACTTACCAAGATCCAGGAGGTGTAGGAGCAGGGTGGCTCGTGTCGGTAGCTGGAGAAGGATCGTGCGATGCTTGTCTGGAGTTACGCTGCACCAAAGATCATTTCCAATGTCTTGTTAGCATGATGACACTCAAATGTTAAGACTAGCAAGTAATGTCCATTCAAATAAAACTCACCGTGGTCCCAGGAGCAATCACTGGCATCGGCAGAGCGGTCTGGCCTGTCTTCTCGCACACAGACTGCACATTTGGTTTTGACGACTCAGTCATACTAGTTAGTAATGAGACAAACACTACATGAATGTTTTGGCTAATCTGCAGAAGAAACTTACCACAAGGAGCTCGTACATGGCCCTTGCCTGCATGTCATTCCGTGCCCCCTCCTCCTCCATCATCTTTGTCGTCCTCTCCTCCAACTCCCGCTGCCTCTCCGCCGCCTCCGCCAGAAGTTTCTCCGTTCTATCTCTCTCACTCTGTATAGCAGCCTGCAACACCACTCACATGACCATTTGTAATCATTGATGGAAGCGCACACAATGTAATGGAGAAAGATAACTGAGTACGTATCACTAACCTTGATGGCGAGTTGCACTGGCCGTTCACGAGGCCTTATCTTAGGAGCGGAGCTCGACTGGCGCGCCTTGATCTCCGGGAGAGTGCTAGGACAACGGATAAGTCCATCTCCAATGGCTATGGAGCCATGGGACCTCCCGCCACCAGATATCATCACCAGCTCTGGATCAATGGGACCCTGGCTCAGGTTAAAGTCCTCCCCTTTCCTCGCCTTCCCCTCATCTCTATATCTCACGAGCTTGTTGTGGGAGGAGATGTTGGTGAAGTTGCTTGCATCATCGAGGTCAGACTGAGAGAAAGCCTTGACTTTCTTGAAAGAGGCAGTGTGGGCCATGGCATACAGGTCGTACGCCTCTGGCACCTTATCCGCCTTATTGTAGCGTGCCTGAAAGAGAGAAACAATGAAAATTAGTAATTAAAGGGCTCAAGCTAGCATGATGAATGAATTGCATGAATCATGAAGCAAACCACATACCCAGTTGCGCCCGAACTGATATAAGTTGGAGCTGCCTTGATGGTGTGGCACACCTTCCATTTGGGCACGTTTGTCCTTGGCCTCGTTGTGGAGGGCTAGCCATTGTTTTGAGCACCACTCATCGACCAACACCTCCCAACAATCCATCCAATCCGCACACCATCTCGGAGGCGCCTAAGTTAGCAAATAGAAACTTGAGCGCTACAGCTAAGAATTACTAAATGAAGGAACTTAAGTAGAGAAGGCCTTAAGAATTACCTTCATGTACTGCTCCTTACTCAGGAACTTATCGCGGCACGCCGGCTTGGTCTTCTTGATACCACGCAAGGCGTAGTAGTCTCGAACAGCCTGCTCCCGAGCCTCGTGCCATAAGTTCTGGAGTAGGCGCTTGCAGACGTTCTCGATAACATGTGCCGCGTCCTCCTCGTATCCCTCCTCACACCTGTAGAATGTCTGCAATCAAATGAGACAATATTGATTAGTACAATTAATAACTAGCTAGTTGAAGATTTTTAAATGTGTAAAGGAGAAATTACCCAGAACTTTCTGATCACCATGTCTGCCCTCGTGTCGCACACGACACCGTCGATAATCTCATCCGGCGGGGCCGGGGCAGCCACGTAGTGCTCCCAGCTCAATCCAAGCTCTGGAAGCCGACCCTCACCAGGCAACGTGACAAACCCCGGGAAGTTTTGCCGGCAAAGAACTCCAAGGACGGAGTTGGGCCGGCGGACACTATGATGGTGGTCCCAACCCCTGCAGCATGACAAGGCCAACGCATTAGTTATTTGAAGAAACGTGAATGCAGAAGGTACAAAAATATTAAATGCACTTACGTACCTCTCCCCATCAGGGAAAATCAACCACCTCTGCTCGCGGGTCACCAGCACGGACGGGAGCCGTGTAGCACCACGCTGGTAGACGTTCCCCCCTCCTCCCCCTCCTCATCAGTCGGCTCCCCGCCATCATCAGCATGGCCACTCGGATCCCCGCCATGCTCAGGCTGACCCGACCAGGTACCCCATCCAGACGTGTGCTCCTCCGGGGTCTCGTGGGCCCAAGTCTCATGGGCCGAAGGCCCGTCGACCCGAGGCTCGTGAGCCGAAGACTCATGGACCGGAGGCTCGTGGACCGGAGTCCGTGCAGCCTCCTCCTCAGACGAGTCCACCCTAGCAGTCACGTGCTCGGGTGAAACAGCTGGGGGCGGTGGCGAGGAAGGCGCCGTAAGAGTCACCCTACCTCCTCTCCCGCGACCACGTGCTCCACCTCCTCTCTTCTTCTTACCTCGTCCCCTGCTGGGCACCGCGGTCGATGAAGAAGGGCCCGGCGGTGTCGCCATACTGTCCAGCAACGCTCGGCGGAGAGGTGCGTGTGGAATGGAAGACCTCGCACCACGCGCCGACGAAGAAGGGGCCTCGGCGCGCTCCCGACCAGCGCCCACCATCTTTCAACACCTGCCATGACAAAGAATAAACGAAATTAGTACAACATAAAAAAAGTACCGACATGAATAATAATATGTATATCACTTAAGTGTATCATCATCAAGTACAACATAAAAAAATTGAATACCTGACACTACTAATAATCTCGATCAGTATCATCAATAAATGCATAATCATCATCATCGCTATAATCAATGATGGGCTCATAGGGTTCATTGGCATCAACATGTGCAAGGCCACCTTGACGTAATCGGTCAAGCATTGACAGGTCATCCGCAGCAGTAACCTCTTCTTGTTCCGGCTCTTCTTGTTCCTCCTCTGGGGTGATGTCGGATTCATTGTCGTTGTCTACTTCAATGTTTTGGGGTGAAGTATAGCGGTTCTTGAAACGCTTTTTGGAAAGACGTGTCTCTTGGAAGAATTCTCCTTCATATGTGTCTGGGTTAATGTGAGGTTCATAATCCTCTTCCTTTGGGGGAGAAAGTCTAGCACGTGGCGGCACTTCATAAACGACATCCCAACCTTTCAGATTTGGATTAGTTTGGCAGGCCCACGGTAGATAGAATACTTGGGTCACCTATTGAGCCATAATATAGACATCAGGAACATCTAAATGAGTGCTTTGGTTGATTTCAACTAGCCCTATATTTTCATGAGTCCTTCTAGTCTCCTTCGGCTGAAACCAATAACATTTGAAGACTACGACATTCAGTGGGTTTTCACCATAGAACAGAAGTTCATAAATTGCTTCAACTCTCCCATAATACTTGGTACCTCCTTCGCCGATAGCAGATACACAACAATTTGTAGACTTTCGGTCGGCCATAGATAGCTCTTTGCCATAGGTACGAAAGTGATACCCATTGATGTCGTACTTGTCAAATGAACGGACCTTATAGTCAAAACCATTAGCGACTTGTCTCAATTCGGCGTCCATAGACTCTGAATTAGCCTACAAGTTTAATATGAAAGGATTGTTGCATTATGCACAAATTAGCGAATGAAATGAAATTGTCTAATAGAAATTACCGTTTGTTTGAACCAAGAGATGAAACCGGGATAGCCACCTCCTTGCTTTGCGAGAAGCTCATACTCTTCGACGGAATCCTTTTGGATCTCCGCTCCATACGAGAATATGGCGACGTATCGACTGTATGACATATCCAGGAATAAGAGTAGTTCAAAGGAAATAGAAGTTGCGAAACAATGTACCGAGAACTTACTCAATGTACGGCCGCACTTCTATCAGGTTGTTGAAGATATACAATGAAATGGTCCGCCATTCTTCGTTATCCAAAGATACTGGATGTGAAACACTAGCTGGTGCGAGATTCCCTTTGAATAGGCTGAGGTTGGATCCACCCTTTTTAGGCTCGTCAGCATTGTACCGAGGCTTCGGATTATGCAAATGACGATTTTTGGCTTCGTAGTGCGCTGTTACGAAGTTTGCCGCCTCCTCTGTGATGAATGCCTCAGCCATCGATGCTTCAATTCTACGTTTATTTTTACATTTTTCTCGAAGCGTCTTCTGCATCCTCTCAGTTGGGTAGCACCAACGATTTTGCACGGGCCCCCCCAATCTTGCCTCGGTCGGGAGATGCAAAATCAAATGCTGCATTGGATTAAAGAAGCCCGGTGGAAATATCTTCTCTAACTTGCAGATCAACTCCGGCGCCAACTCTTCCATTTCTTCTAGCACGCCAGGCGATAGTTCTTTCGCACAAAGAACACGGAAGAAATAGCTGAGTTCTGCCAGTACTAGCCATTCATCCTCAGGGATGAAGCCACGCAACATCACCGGCATTACCCGCTCAATCCATATGTGCCAATCATGACTCTTGAGACCAAATATCTTCAGTTTATCAAGATTCGCTCCCCTCTTTAGATTCGCTGCATACCCATCGGGGAACATCAACTGCTGTTGCACCCACAAGAGAATTTCCCTCATAGCTGGCCTTCCAAGATTGAACCATGCCTTTGGCTTCGTCCAATTCTGCTTTCCTTTCGGTTCTTTCATGTTTTGTAACGGCCTATCACATAGCGCCTCCAGATCGACTCTAGCCTTAGTATTATCCTTTGACTTCCCATCTATGCCGAACAATGTACCAAAAAGTGCCTCGGCGATATTCTTCTCAGTGTGCATCACGTCGATGTTGTGTGGGCAAAGGAGGTCTTTGAAGTAAGGCAGATCCCATAAGCATGTTTTGTGAGTCCACGCGTGCTTAGTATTATACCCCTTGAAGTACCCTGGACGTTGTGGATCTGGCTCGAGAGCGTTTAACTGATCCAGGGTCTGTTGGCCTGTCAATGCAGGTGGTGCAGAGTTTTTGACAACTCTACCCCTGATGAAGTTCTTCTTGTCTTTCCTGAACTTATGGCGAGGATCCAGGAACTGTCTATGCATGTCGAAGTAAGAAAACTTGCGACCAGCCTGAAGCCAACGAAACTCAAGAGCTCCCTTGCATGTGGGGCACGGGAACCTTCCATGCACACACCAGCCAACGAATAGCGCATACGCCGGCAAGTCATGCGTCGAGTACATGTACCAGACACGCATTATGAAGTTCCGTTTGCTAAAGGCGTCGTATGTCTTGAACCCATTATCCCAGGCTTCTTGCAATTCGTCCTTAAGCGGCTGCATGTACACATTCATATTTTTCCCCGGATAGTTGGGCCCTGGAATTATCAACGTCAGGAAAATGTTCTTTCTTTGCATAATCTGTCCGGGGGGGAGATTGAGTGGAAAGACAAATACGGGCCAACAACTGTATTGGGTTGCCGTCATACCAAACACACTGAACCCATCGGTGCTGATGCCGACTCGAGGATGCCTTGGATCTGCCGCTTTGTCAGCATGTAATTCATCAAAAAATTTCCACGCAACACCATCCGATGTGTGTACCATCATCAGATTCCCATCTGCATCTAGTTCGGTTCTTTTGCGTGTTTTCTGCCATGTCATCTGTCTGGCCGTCTCTTCGACCATGAAAAGACGTTGAAGTCTTGATACGATTGGCATATACCGAAGAACACTAACGGGGATTTTGGTCTGTGTCTTCTCACCCATACCGTTGTCTACCACAATATACCTGGAAGACTTGCAAATGGGATAATAGTTCAAGTCCGCATAGTCAAGCCTAAATAAGGCACATCCTTTCTCACAGGCATGTATCTTCTCATAGGGCATCTTCAGTGCACGGAGGATTTTGTCCGACTGGTACAGGTTTGCAGGCATTACATGGCCTTTGGGTAGAAAGCGTCCAAATACTGTCATAATTGCGTCATAGCATTCTCTGCCCAAGTTGAACTGAGCCTTCAGAGCCATTACTTGTGAGATGGCATCCAATTGACAAAGCTCAGTGTGCTCGTGGAGCGGACGTTTCGAAGACTCCAACATTTCATTGAAGGCCTTTGCAGATTCCTCCATCTCCTCGTCCGAATCCCGAGCATCATCATAGCCTTGCACCATGTTTTCCATCCCGGTACCATGCTCGTCGGTGCGACGATGATCCACCTCAGCTCGGTCACGTTGGGCAGACTCACCATGAAATGTCCACACCGTATAATCAGGCGTAAAACCATTCTTCTGCAGGTGTTTACCCATTTCCGCCTCTGTCCTCTTTTCCCAATTGCCGCATCGGAAACAGGGGCACCAAGTTTTCCTCTGGCCATTTGCAAATGCGGCTTGCACAAACCCCTTGGTTTTTGTGAACCATTCAGCGCTCCATTTGTTCTGACCAGTGTGACCGGTATACATCCAAGCACAGTCACTCATCTTGACTTTTAGAGCTACTGGACACACAACAATTATATATGTAATTCACCATGTATATATTCATCAGTTGATCTACTTTGTCAATTTTATTACGTCCATGCAACCTACACTCTAATAGGTAATGATAGGTCCTAATCCCACCCGAGTATGTGTAGATTGGGTTCATTTTCCCATACGCTATGCTCCGGATCCGACGCAAAATTTCGGCAGCACCTCCCCGCCGTTCTCCTGATACACGTCTCTGCAATAAACAGAGAGGATGTGTACCCGGAGAACAACAGGGGAGGCACTGACGAAATTTATGCGTCGGATCCGGAGCAAAGCATATGGGAAAACGAACCCAATCTACACATACTCGGGCTGTCCGTGGATAGCGTTGGACAATTCGAAAGAATCAAGGTTATAAATATGCAAATGCATGCATATTTATAACTATGACGCTTTCGAACGGGAGACACATATTGGTTACGCATACTGATGATTCAAGACACATATATAGCTAGCTACCAAATTTCATGTCATTTGTGCAAATAATTAATGGGGGAGAAGGACATGTCATTTGTGCTCACCCACGAACGAAGGGGCAGAGCTTGTCAAACGCACGGCGCGGTCGTCGAACACCAAACCTCGCAGCGATGAAACAACTGCACATTTAAATCTACCCGATCAACACAATTATATATGATGTTTTTCATAACAAAATCGAAAAATATATGACCTAACTAATAATTCACAAATATATAACCCCGTCGACCTCTGGAAGGCCAAAGAGCACCTTTTCGGGAGGTTTAGGGGGTCGGGGTGTCATGTCGGTGTCGGGGTGCTGTTTCGGGGTTAGGGTGTCGTGTCGGGGTCGGGGTGTCGGGGTGTGGTGTCGTGGTCTGTGTGTCGGGGTGTGGTGTCGGGATCGGGGTGTCGGGGTCAGGGTGTCGGGGTCAGGTGTCGGGGTGTGGTGTCGGGGTCAGTGGTCGGGGTGTTTCCTTCTATCCTTCTTCTTCTTTCCTTCTCTTCTTCTTCTTTTTTCTTCTTCTTTCCTTTCTTCTTCTTCTTCTATCCTTCTTCTTCTTTCCTTTCTTCTTCTTCTTCTTCTTCTTTCCTTTCCTCTTCTTTCCTTTCTTCTTCTTCTTCTTCTTTTTTCATCTTTTTTCTACTTCTTTTCTTTTCTTCTATTCTTCTTCTTCTACTTCTTCTACTTCTTTTCTTCTTCTTCTTTTTCATCTTTTTTCTACTTCTTTTCTTTTCTTCTTTTTCATCTTTTTTCCACTTCTTCTTCTTTTCTTCTACATATTCTTTTTTCTAACACTAACACTAAATTTTCTTCTTTTCTAACACTAAATCTAACACTAACACTAACACTAACAATTAAACAAGAATTAAATAGCAAAAAAAAGAAAAACAGAAAAAAAAACTCACCGGAGCAGGGGGCGACGCTG